>NC_091364.1:6166465-6178965 GCF_038502225.1 Cherax quadricarinatus | reverse complement strand
TATCCGGAGTGAGAAATAATAAGAGTTTGAAAACATGTCTGCACCACAAATATTCCTTATATTAGTGTGTTTTCAACGCAAACTCGTTCGTAAGTTGAAACACTAGAAAAGTGACTCGTTCGTAAGTTGAAACACTAGAAAAGTGACTCGTTCGTAAGTTGAAACACTAGAAAAGTGACTCGTTCGTAAGTTGAAACACTAGAAAAGTGACTCGTTCGTAAGTTGAAACACTAGAAAAGTGACTCGTTCGTAAGTTGAAACACTAGAAAAGTAACTCGTTCGCAAGCTGAAAAACCTGAAGCCAAGACAGCAGAGCCTCAACGTCCGTAATAAGGCTAATAGTTTGATTGAATTTATATCAAGAAGTGTAAACAACATGAATCCAGAAGTCATTCTTCATCACTAGTAAGACCATACTACAGAATAGATATAAATGCATTAGAGAACATACTGAGGACAACATCTATTGTATGCCTCCCACCAGGCATAAGGAAAATTTCCAATAGACCTATGGCTGCCTACAAAAGGGAGCTGGACAGGTACCTAAAGTCAGTACCTGACCATCCGGGCTAACGTTATTTTATTGCATATTTCGATTTTTTTCAGAGCGGTTTCAAACATTTACAGACAAATGTCAATTTTAAGCTAAAATGTTTATATATACTACGTGAAAAAAATATTGTGATATATATTGCTTACTGTTCCCATAAAATGCAATTTCTCCTGATCAAGAGCCTGGCCGCGGGGGCGTTGATCCCGAAATACCCTCCAGGTATACTCCAGATAGGAAGACGTATACAGTTAGAATACACGCATAGTGTATGTGGTATATTCTATACATAGATTGAAATCCCAGAACCTATATCCCTCTTGAAAAATATAGAATGAGGGGAAATATAACAGACGAGAATAACTGGAAGACAAGCATAGCTAACGAAAATATATTTAATGAGGATATCTAATCCAGAAAACACTCGAAATGATGGATTTAAGTTGAATAATTTTAGATTTAGAAAGGATTTTGAAAAAACACAGGTTTAGCAATGGTGTTGTAGATGTGTGGAACAAATTGCCAAGCAGAGTTATGGAAGCTAAGAGTTGGAGTTGGGTTTGAGAAGGACCAGCCTAACATGGGCCAGTAGGTCTACTGCAGTGTTCTTCTGTTATTATGTGTAACTTGTTCGTAAATCTGGTACCCACGAATATGCAGATAATTGACTCCATACCAACCTACTCCTTATGTAGGTACTCTGCTTTCCACTACACCATGTGTAAGCACTCTACTGTCCAACTACACCATGTGTGACTCACTGTCCAACCACATGTGTAAGTACTCTGTCCAACACACCGTGAAGTACTCCGTCCAACTACACCATGTGTGATCTTTCGAACACACCATGTGTGTATCTACTGTCCAACTAACCGTGTAATACTACGTCTACACCATGTGCTGCTGTCCAATCACCGTGTAATCTCTACTGTCCAACTACACCACGTGTAAGTACTCTCTACTGTCCAACTACACCATGTGTAAGTACTCTTCTGTCGAACTACACCATGTGTAAGTACTACGTCCAACACATGTGTGATTCTATGTCCAACTACATGTCCTCTAACTGTCCAACTACACCACGTGTGTCTCCTGCCAATACCATGTGTGTACTCACTATCCAACTACCACGTGTATCCCCTCACCTGTCCAACTACACCATGTGTAAGTACTCTACTGCCCCACCTACGCCCAGTCTTATCTACGACAGCCCACTTACAACTTCCCTCCCACCCTCCCCCACCTATATACACCCAGTGTATGTATTAAACTGTATTCACCTAGTGTAAGTAATTTCTCTTCCCAGACGCCCTCTGTATGTATTTCCTCCCCTCCTGCAACCTGTGTGTGTGTGTGTGTGTGTGCACTCACCTAGTTTTGGTTGTAGTGGTCGAGTCACAGCTCTTTTGTGTGTGTGTGTGTGTGTGTGTGTGTGTGTGTGTGTGTGTGTGTGTGTGTGTGTGTATGTGTGTGTGTGTGTGTGTGTGTGTCTGTGTGTGTGTGTGTGTGTGTGTGTGTGTGTGTGTGTGTGTGTGTGTGTGTGTGTGTGTGTGTGTACGTGTACCGTGTATATACTCGTCATCCCCTGTACACAGCTGACACAGTAAGCGTGAGCTGCCAGGAATAACCCTGGTCCCGTGATAGTCATATTTCACAGAATAATAACTCTGATTGAACCACTGACACATTTCGTTTAACTTTGTAAACACGTTTTAATCCTGTATAATATGACCAGTGTGTATGTGTGTGCGTGTGTGTGTGCCCACCTATTTGTACTCACCTATTTGTGGTTGCTGGGGTCGATTTATAGCTCCTGGCCCCCTTCTTCACCGGTCGTCACTAGGTCCATTCTCTCCTTGCTCCATGAGCTTTATCGTACCTCTTCTTAAAGCTATGTATGGATCCTGCCTCCACTACGCCACTCTCCAGAGTGTTCCACTTCCTGACAACTCCGGTGATTTTTTTTTTAGATATTTAGTATATACAATACTAATCTGCATAGGTCTATTTGTGCTTGTTTTTATTTTTGTTATTATTATGTAACAAACACAAATGCAGTGTACTGCGTACCTTTACTAACAACGTTTCGCCCACACAGTGGGCTTTATCAAGTCAGAAAGAGATGTGTCTTTAACTTAAAGGCATCTGTGTGGGCGAAAAGTAGTCACTAAAATAACGTATCATACTTTATTTCTGTTTATTTACCAATTATTATTTTTTATTATTGTTTTTAATAGAGAGGTGAGGATAATAGCGTATTTTTAAGGTAGCTGAAGGAGGGCAGTAGTTTGAAGTCATTTAATACCTCTGGTCTTCAAGGATACAGCAGTTGGGGTTCACACCCTCGCTTGAAGTCTCTAATTGAAGCAACAACAGCAATTATCTCGGATAATTGCCCACCGGAAAGTTGCGAAGAGTAGAAGTAACAGACAGGTTCCGGGGAGCAAGAATAACCTGGTTGATCACGGCAATAACAGCCAAACTCTCATTAGCCACACCACAGCACGCAGGGATAGTTGAACTTCGAGTGGTTCAGTTTTTCGTTCATTTTAGTCTGTTCACAAAAGCACCCATGCCATGGTTCGATCTCCGGCATGGGTGGATACGTTGGGCGTGTTTTGTTACACTTGCTGCTCCTGTTCACCTAGAAGTAAATATGTACCTGGGTGTTAGTCGACTGGTGTGGGTGGCATCCTGGGGGGTGGTAGTATACCTTAGATAGAGCTGATCATTGTAATAAGCTGAGGTAGAATAACACCTCTAAGCCAATAAAATTGAGCAGTGGAAAAAAATGTGAGGAGATCAGTCCCTCAACTGTATTCGACTGAAGAAGCCTGCTATGAAGGCGAGAGGTTTCCATAATAAAAATACCCAAGTGTTTTAAGTGTATCTTGTTCTTTAAATCCTTAATAAACAAACGTTCGCCTTAGGACAGTTTTCAAATTGTAAATTTGTGTGATTGGTTTGTGTCACCCTGAGAACCTTCACATTATAGTCAGTGTGATGCATCGTTCACCCTTACATTCTCCATACACAGCTTCAGGAAAGGTACGACTTTATTTCCCAAAGCAGTAAACTCGTGTGAAGGTTCGATCCTCTGTCTTTACACTGGCGATTCACTACTACAAAATAAGCTCGAATCTAAGTCTCTTTTTATAAGACCTAGAGCCAAGACTGTCTTTTTATTAACATTATTTTTAAGACACGCATCATCACAGGTGCTTTGATCCTAGGAATTGGAGCTACCTTCCCTTGCTTTGCCTCAAACCTGATTTTCCATCCATTCTCTAATTCTCCACATGACCCTCACGGGTTTACCGCTTTCTGAGAATATACTGAGAGGAAGCAAACACGGCCATAGCCAGAGGAGGGGACAGGAGCCGAGACTCGACCCCTGCAAACAAAAAATAAACATAACAGATAGATTAGGCAAGGATTGGGTGGAAGTAAATAGCTTTGAGCGTCGCTCGATACAACTGAGTTCATTTATTGGAAAATCAATTAAAGTGTCATGAATACTGATAAGGAATGTATAAGAGATCATCCTAACTTTTGTGTAGTGGCTCTGAAAACCAGGCAGTGGTGAGTTTTGTGTGTGTGTGTGTCTCTATCTCTGTCTTTGTCTCTCTCTCTTTCTCTTTATCTCTCTCTCTTTATATTTCTCTCTCTCTCTCTCTCTCTCTCTCTCTCTCTCTCTCTCTCTCTCTCTCTCTCTCTCTCTCTCTCTCTCTCTCTCTCTCTCAGTGGAGTATCATGAAACGTTGTAATAAGAGTAATTCCCCTCCCTTCCACTCCTCTCTTACCCATAAATCACCTCCTCCTACTCTTCATCCTCCTCCTCCTTCTCATCTTCCTCCTCCTTTTCCACCTCCTCATCTTCCTCCTCCTTTTCCACCTCCTCATCTTCCTCCTCCGTTGTACCTCCCACATATCATGACGTTACAGCCTATGGTAATCAAAACACAAGCTTAAACAATCCCTTACCGGCGTAAGGTTGTGTTTACATGGCTGACAGCGCTCGTTACCCGCACTCTCTTACCAAACTTCCATCATTATTGCTAACGTAAATGAACTTCAGCATGTTAATCAGTCTAAATGCAACCTTTTTCTCTTTGGAGGAAGTTAAGCATAGTTAAAGAGGTTGTTTAAATAACTCAAGAGTGATTTACTTCTGGGGAGCAGAGAATGAGCGGGGGTTTCTACACCCCAGGGAAGACTCCAGGTGAAGCCTCGGGTAAAAGTATTTATGTGAGACTGACACTTACACTACCATACAGTGTTAAAAGTGTTCGTAAGAGACTAACATAGATTTAATAATGTTCGTGAGAGACTTACACACAGTTAACAGTATTAATGAGAGATTATCGTAGTGTTAATAGAGTTCATAAAATTAACAGTGTTTATAAAATACTAGCACAGTTAACAGTGTTAATTAGAGACTAACAGATCATAATTAACCTTCTACCTGGAGCTACTCTGTTTACCAACAAGTTAAAGGTAATTTTACTTTTCTTCAAAGCTGTCAAGTCGAGATGAAAATATATCAGTCACTTCATGTAGTGATTTGAAGTTGACAGAGTTGACGCTCTGATTATACTACCGCAGTGACTCTGATTATACTACCGCAGTGACTCTGATTATACTACCGCAGTGACTCTGATTATACTACCGCAGTGACTCTGATTATACTACCGCAGTGACTCTGATTATACTACCGCAGTGACTCTGATTATACTACCGTAGTGACTCTGATTATACTACCGCAGTGACTCTGATTATACTACCGTAGTGACTCTGATTATACTACCGCAGTGACTCAGATTATACTACCGCAGTGACTCTGATTATACTACCGTAGTGACTCTGATTATACTACCGTAGTGACTCTGATTATACTACCGCAGTGACTCTGATTATACTACCGCAGTGACTCTGATTATACTACCGCAGTGACTCTGATTATACTACCGCAGTGACTCTGATTATACTACCGCAGTGACTCTGATTATACTACCACAGTGACTCTGATTATACTACCGCAGTGACTCTGATTATACTACCGCAGTGACTCTGATTATACTACCGCAGTGACTCTGATTATACTACCGCAGTGACTCTGATTATACTACCGCAGTGACTCTGATTATACTACCGCAGTGACTCTGATTATACTACCGTAGTGACTCTGATTATACTACCGCAGTGACTCTGATTATACTACCGTAGTGACTCTGATTATACTACCGCAGTGACTCTGATTATACTACCGCAGTGACTCTGATTATACTACCGTAGTGACTCTGATTATACTACCGTAGTGACTCTGATTATACTACCGCAGTGACTCTGATTATACTACCGCAGTGACTCTGATTATACTACCGCAGTGACTCTGATTATACTACCGCAGTGACTCTGATTATACTACCGCAGTGACTCTGATTATACTACCACAGTGACTCTGATTATACTACCGCAGTGACTCTGATTATACTACCGCAGTGACTCTGATTATACTACCGCAGTGACTCTGATTATACTACCGCAGTGACTCTGATTATACTACCGCAGTGACTCTGATTATACTACCGCAGTGACTCTGATTATACTACCGCAGTGACTCTGATTATACTACCGCAGTGACTCTGATTATACTACCACAGTGACTCTGATTATACTACCGCAGTGACTCTGATTATACTACCGCAGTGACTCTGATTATACTACCGCAGTGACTCTGATTATACTACCGCAGTGACTCTGATTATACTACCGTAGTGACTCTGATTATACTACCGTAGTGACTCTGATTATACTACCGCAGTGACTCTGATTATACTACCGTAGTGACTCTGATTATACTACCGTAGTGACTCTGATTATACTACCGCAGTGACTCTGATTATACTACCGCAGTGACTCTGATTATACTACCGTAGTGACTCTGATTATACTACCGCAGTGACTCTGATTATACTACCGCAGTGACTCTGATTATACTACCGCAGTGACTCTGATTATACTACCGTAGTGACTCTGATTATACTACCGTAGTGACTCTGATTATACTACCGCAGTGACTCTGATTATACTACCGCAGTGACTCTGATTATACTACCGCAGTGACTCTGATTATACTACCGCAGTGGCTCTGATTATACTACCGTAGTGACTCTGATTATACTACCGTAGTGACTCTGATTATACTACCGCAGTGACTCTGATTATACTACCGCAGTGACTCTGATTATACTACCGTAGTGACTCTGATTATACTACCGCAGTGACTCTGATTATACTACCGCAGTGACTCTGATTATACTACCGCAGTGACTCTGATTATACTACCGTAGTGACTCTGATTATACTACCGCAGTGACTCTGATTATACTACCGCAGTGACTCTGATTATACTACCACAGTGACTCTGATTATACTACCGCAGTGACTCTGATTATACTACCGTAGTGACTCTGATTATACTACCGCAGTGACTCTGATTATACTACCGCAGTGACTCTGATTATACTACCACAGTGACTCTGATTATACTACCGTAGTGACTCTGATTATACTACCGTAGTGACTCTGATTATACTACCGTAGTGACTCTGATTATACTACCGTAGTGACTCTGATTATACTACCGTAGTGACTCTGATTATACTACCGTAGTGATTCTGATTATACTAACGTAGTGACTCTGATTATACTACCGTAGTGACTCTGATTGTACTACCGTAGTGACTCTGATTATACGACCGTAGTGACTCTGATTCTCAAATTCATTTTTTCGTATAGAAGTTTAGATCATTTGAGTTAACTGAATTTCCTCTCTCCTTTTGTATCTTGTTTTAAATTCACATCTCCTCTTACTCCTCGTCTTTCTCCTCTTCCTTCTCCTCTACCCCTTTTCTCTCCTTTTTTACATCTTCCCCCCCTCTTTCTCCTCTTCCTTCTGTTCCTCTCGTTACCAGCTATACTGGTAACGGTGTTTACTTCTGACATTATGTCAATTGACAGAAACCTGATACTGCTGGACTTGTTCTTTCTAGGAGTTATGAGTGAAGAGAGGGAGGGACGAAGGAAAGAAGGGAGGGAGGAAGGAAAGAAGGAGGGAGGAAGAAAAGAAGGAGGGAGGAAGGAAAGAAGGGAGGGATACTGGGGAAGAAGGAGCAGGAAGAAATAGTGAGGGAAACAGAGCTTTTCATTTCGTCTCTCTCTCTCTCTCTCTCTCTCTCTCTCTCTCTCTCTCTCCTTCCTCACTTCATATATTTCTCACTACCTCGTCTCTCTCATACAGTATAACTCACTCAGACAAAAATAGAAGCCAACAGCAGTTTGATCAGCGGCAGCATCAATATTCATGACAAACTGACTCCCGATCTGTCAGAGTGGATTAATTAATTTCTGACAGGAGCACATATGTACGAACAATAACATGCGGAATTACACACATGGGGTTCCCATGATCTTGCAGTATTTTATGGGATTTTTAATAGTGTGTGTGTGTGTGTGTGTTTGTGTGTGCGTGTGTGTGTGTGTTTGTGTGTGCGTGTGTGTGTGTGTGTGTGTGTGCGTGTGTGTGTTTGTGTGTGTGTGTCTGTGTGTGTGTGTGTGTGTGTGTGTGTGTGTGTGTGTGTGTGTGTGTGTGTGTGTGTGTGTGTGTGTGTGTGTGTTTAATCTGTCCATTTTGTTTCTAAATTCTTCGTATATTATCCTTATTTATCCCTTGCAACTATTTGTCAATGAGTTTCTTTGCAGATCATATATGGCATCAATGTAATTTCCTATTTATAAGAGAGATTATTTTGTCTTCTTCCCTAAGTCATATCTTGCAACTGAATTTAATGATACGTTCGTAAGAAGTGAATGAGGGCAGGTACTTTCATTTAACAAACTGCGGCAGGCCAGGGTTCCACCCCTCGACACATTGTCCCGTCCCACTGAGTCTCCAGCGACTATTGAATCTTCAACACACACACACACACACACACACACACACACACACACACACACACACACACACACACACATACACTCACATACACACACACCCACGCTAAGAGGAATAGTTTTATAAGGTTTCCATCCCCTTAACTCGTTATTTGACTTTCGTCCTCCGTGTCTTCGCTACAATATGCTGTCAATACAGTGACTAATTCCTATCATCCGACCGGGGTGGGTTCCGACAGTCTTGATCATCACGGGTATCACCTCCTCCTGTGAACCCTCATTCCAGCCCTGATTGTCAATTAACATCGGTGTGATCAAGCAAGTGTTCGCGTCACCTCTTCTGCGTATGATGTAAGATTCTTGTTATTTAGGTAAAGCAAAGGAGAACAAGGAATAGGTTGATCTGGATGGCGTAACTTGCATGTTTACGTCGGTGAGTTGGTGAGTTAGGCAGTTAGATCATATAAGATTTTGTTCGGATTTTTAACTCCGAAGGGTCAGCCATCCAGGATAACCCAAGAAAGTCAGTGCGTCATCGAGGACTGCCTATTTTATTCCACTGGGGTCCTTTAATCTCGTCCCCCCAGGGTGCGCCCCACATCAGTCGAGTAACACCCAGGTACCTACTTGCTGCTAGGTGAACGGGGACAACCGGAGACTGAACCACTGACACTCAGTGTGTGAGGTGAGAACGTTGCCTACCAGGCCACGGAACAGCAGTTATTTATATGGTCATTAAACCTCTCGGTTTAGCTCATCTGATAAGTCAGACAGTCATTTAATATCTTAAAATCAGCCCATGTATCACTTGGTCAATAGATCTGCTTTCCTCCCGCTAATTCCCGCCTTCTTGCCGCTGGAATCCGCCTGCGGCTGATGAAAGACGCCTTTCTGTCGCTGGAGCCCGTCTTCAGACTGCTGGAAAATGCCTTCAGGTTGCTGGAAGACGCCTTCAGACTGCTGGAACCTTCTTCAGGCTGCTTGAACTCTCGTCTCGGCCACAGGAACTAGCCTTCAGGCTGCTGGAACCCTCTTCAGGTTGCCGGAAGACGCCTTCACGCTGTTGAAAGCCTTCTAACTGCTGGAACTCTCCTCCCGGCTACGGGAACCAGCCTTCAGATTGCTGGAACTCTCTTCACGCTGCTGGAAGCCTTTTAGTTGCTGGAACTCTCCTCTCGGCCACAGAAACCAGCCGTGGCGGCCTTGCGACTCTTCACAGTTTCAATCAACAACAAACATTAACCTCTGTGTGGCGCTGCTGTGTCGTAATTCACTCTCTATTGCATACTCGAGACCTTGCAATAAGACGGTTGCCAGAGTTTACCGTCAACAAACAGGTGATTCCGAGCAATATAGGCTGGCTGAGCCTCGATGATTGTGCCACAGCGCCTTACACCCTCCAACTGTAATGGAAGGTGGCGGGTTAGTTGTACTCAAGACAGCAGCCACCTTCTTCTTCACACTCCTGCAGACACAACTACATACCTGCAGTCATGATCATCCACAGTCACAACTACCCTCCTGAAGTCACAGCCACTTTGTATTAGCTATAGTCACTCTCCTGCAGCCACGACGACTCTCCGGGAAAATCGTTTTATCATCTTCTCATCTGAGGACAAATGTAGATGGTGTATCATTTACTAGTGAAGGTAAAAGGCAGACATTGGGGTTGGAAGATAAGCTGTGCATTTTGTATCAATTTATTACAGGGGGTGAGCGTTATGCCCCTAGGAGTCATAGAACGTTTTTGATGAATAGACGGCAATCTAATTTGATCGATGGAGAAGGGAGGGTAGCTTTAATGCGCTTCGTTCAAGAGTTCTTCACCATAGGTGATGTTTCGCACAGTACTGAAGGAAACTTAACCTGCCGTACCTGTCTCTGTACGTTCGTCGCCCCAGCCAAATAGCCACAGGAACAGAAATACTATTCAGCTTTGTGAAGAATGAAGTAAGGGGATGGCACCGAAAACACGCCGTGGATAGTGAACGGGGCAGTGAATAGACAGTGGACAGTGCTGTCAACACACCATGGACGGTCCCGTAAAGAGTGAGACCAGAGGTCGTCCAGACCAGAATCTTCCTGAATGGGTGAATGCGACAAGGTGGTGGGGAGGAACTCGGGTCATTTAGGGGAAAATGTCTCCTATACGACAGCGACGGCGGGGAAATTCTCAGTAATTTAGGGTGCAGGAAGTGTATTAGTGTAGGAAAGACGAGGGAAAATTGTCGCATTAGGAAGGTTGCTTCAAAGAATTCTTTTGATGACTGGAGCGAGTGATGTGACTGTTGGGAGACTGTCTCCTGGGTGAGTTATGGAGGACCACCACTGTTATGAGGAGAT
Organism: Cherax quadricarinatus; assembly: GCF_038502225.1. Lineage (NCBI taxonomy): Eukaryota > Metazoa > Arthropoda > Malacostraca > Decapoda > Parastacidae > Cherax > Cherax quadricarinatus. The sequence continues at coordinate 6,168,116 of NC_091364.1, read as the reverse complement.
GACAGGGAGGAAATGACCAGTAGTGGTGGTGATCTAGTGTGTATGTGTGTGTGTGTACTCACCTATTTGTGGTGACAAGAGTCGATTCATAGCTCCTGGCCCCGCCTCTTAGCTAGTTACTACTGTGTGTGTGTGTGTTGGTCTGCTACTATTGCTACAGAAACCTTGACACAAGACATATAACACCAGCTAGACTCCCACATTGATGAACCAGGTCAATAATCACTGCCATAACACCAGCCAGACTCCCACATTGATGATTCAGGTCAATAATCACTGCCATAACACCAGCCAGACTCCCACATTGATGACCCAGGTCAATAATCACTACCTCCTCTAGATCCACCCCTGCTCTCTCTTTCCTCACAGCTCCTGTGGCCTCTGTCTTCACCTTCACCGGCATAAAATGTGTCCTTGCTGGATCCTTCACTGCCCCCACCAAATCCTTCAGTGTCCTCGTTGAGTCCTGTAGAAACCTAACCTCCTAGGGTCCTCATTCAAGGTTGAGTTCTTCAAGGGACAGCGACACTGAGACTCATACACTTACCTCTGAGTCCCACCAATAAACCCAGCACTGACATCCACCAATAAACCCACCACTGAGACCCACCACTGAGACCCACCAATAAATCCACCACTGACATCCACCAATAAACCTACCAATGAGACCCACCAATAAACCTACCAATGAGACCCACCAATAAACCCACCACTGAGACCCACCAATAAACCCACCACTGAGACCCACCAATAAATCCACCACTGAGACCCACCAATAAATCCACCACTGAGACCCACCAATAAATCCACCACTGAGACCCACCAATAAACCCACCACTGAGACCCACCAATAAACCCACCACTGAGACCCACCAATAAACCCAACACTGACAATGCCAGGTAACTGCATTATTTCCACAATATAATTGATAAGTCCCTCAGATCCCTGTTATTCTGAAGCTTCATTTAAGAATAAAAGTAAGTAAAGAAACGGTGATAAAGTGATTATCGGCTGTGTTTATTAACATTTCCTGTAAACAGTGATGATGAACAGTGACGTACAATGAGCAAACATAAAAGAACGATGAGGCTGACGTGGAACAACGTAAATATGCCACACGTTATCGTCGTTTTTATCCTCTATTAAAGCGACAGGTCGCCTGGTATAAGGGGGGAACTTGCTGGAAAATTGATGCATGGCTTTTTGCTATAGGTAATATTTTAGAATACAGTCGTTTCGACGTAGAAGGTGCGGCATAAAGGTCTTTCAGCAGCTTGAGGTCGTAGCTGGTGAAGTTGAAGTACTCGCTGCTGGTATGTTGCCAGTGGAAGCTCCTCCTACGCCTTACATTGCTGTTCTCTTTCTATTCAGGAGAGGAAACAGCATAAGCTATCACAGCTTACGTAAATGACAGCCGTTATTCCACAGAGTCTGATCCCTCCACAGACTGAGCATCGCAAATGAGAAACCGTCTCCTTACTAGCTGTGCCTAAACGCCTTGATAATAGACGATAGTTCTAACGTAGATAGAAACTAATGCTTGTCACAGTTTTGTGACATGTGATCCCATTTAATACTAAAGGTGTTAAGGGGATCGAAGCTTCTCCCTTTCCTACCATGACCACAAAACGATCCGTTCTCAAGCCCGTT
>NC_091364.1:6148965-6163965 GCF_038502225.1 Cherax quadricarinatus | reverse complement strand
AACATGATAAAAAAACACAAAGTGGAAAACAAACAGAGTGCGAAACAAGCACAGAGTGTGAAAAACAAATACAGAGCGTGAGAAAGAAACACACAGCTTAGGAAACAAACACACAGCGTTAGAAACAAACACACAGCTTAGGAAACAAATACACAGCGTTGGAAAGAAACACAGAGTGTGGGAAAGAAACACAGAACGTGGGGAACAAACACACAGCGTAAGAAACAAACACAGAGCGTGGGACACAAACACAGAGAGTGGGAAACAAACACAGAGCATGAGAAACAAACACAGAGAGTGGGAAACAAACACAGAGCATGAGAAACAAACACAGAGAGTGGGAAACAATCACAGAGAGTGGGAAACAAACAGGGAGAGTGGGAAACAGAGAGAGTGGGAAACAAACACAGAGAGTGGGAAACAAACACAGAGCGTTGGAAACAAACACAGAGTGGGAAACAAACAGGGAGAGTGGGAAACAAACAGGGAGAGTGGGAAACAAACAGGGAGAGTGGGAAACAAACAGGGAGAGTGGGAAACAGAGAGAGTGGGAAACAAACACAGAGAGTGGGAAACAAACACAGAGCGTTGGAAACAAACACAGAGTGGGAAACAAACACAGAGCGTTGGAAACAAACACAGAACGTGGGAAACAAACAGAGATCGTGAAAAACAAACAATTCAGTTCTCAATACAAACAAAAATAAACACACTGGGAAACGATCGGAACTGTTTTATTTACATGCGAAAACATTGTAAAACATTTAGAGTCTTTTACAGTTTTTCATGCCCACGTTTACACTTCCGGACGTCAGCATTAACAGTAGCAACGGCTGCCAAGGCCACTGTTGTACCAATAACAGTAAAAAATCTTCAAACAGGGGTACTGCTGTTTTATACAACAGCGACAACAATAATAGTTACAACAACAGCAACAACATTTACAACAACAGCAATAACAACAGTAACAGCAGCAGCAACAACAGCAGCAACAACAACAATTATAACAACACCAGCAACATCAATAACAATAGTAGCAACAGCAACAACTTCAGCATCAGCAACTACATCAACAGCAGCAACATCAACAACAGTAACAGTATCAGTAACAACAGCAGCAACAATAACAGCTACATCGCCAACAATAACAGCAAGAACAAGAGTAACAAGAGTAACATCACCAACAGCAACAGCACTAATAACAGCAACAACAGCAGCAACATTAAGAACAACAACAACTACAACCCCTGTTATTCCATGCACCATCAACAGGACAAGCTTTTAAAGAGAGTCTCCCCTCCCCCCCCCCTTTAGTCAAACAGCAGCAACAGGAAATCCTGAACAAGTTCCCCGTTATGTAATGCAAGAACAACAGGAAAAAACAGCTGACGGTATCACCGTTGTGAGGAAGAAACAACAGGTAGAGTAACAGGGTTCCCGTTGAATCATACACAAGCAACAAAGAAACCAGACAGGATTCCCGTTGTATCGTGCAACAGCAATAGAGAAACCAGACAGGATTCCTGTTGCATCATGCAACAGCAACAGAGAAACCAGACAAAATTCCAGTTGTATCATGCAACAGCAACAGAGAAACCAGTCATGATTCCCGTTGTACCATCCACCAATAACAGAAAACCTTCCACTGAGGCCTTCCCCAGTTGTCGAAAACACCATCAAACAGAAAAACCCTACCGTTTCTTTATCCCTGTTCATCCAGCAAAGAATCGCAACCGACCTTGACACAAGTCAGACGACAGATGTGCCTCTCCACCCACATATCTTCGTTGTTTGTGTTCCCTGCAGCAAGGACGATTTATTAAGGTTAATGAGCAGGAAAACGACCCTCTCTGAAGCTGTGCATTAACTTTACCTTGTCACTGCTTACTGCTATGTTAGTCAGTTTCGTAAAATTTAAAGCCTATCGACTGCACGAAGGCCATTGAGGCTGCTGATCACCTGGGGTTATTAAACCTTATTGGAGACTTTAATGAATGGTCTTAGTGTATATGCAATGAGGTGTGAAACTCTTGGTATATATACTCTGAGATATACGCTTTTCAATGTATAGGGTCTGAGATATACACCTACGAACGAGTATACACTTGAGTATATACCTCTTAGTATATATGGAATAAGATATACACATCTCAGTATGTATCCCTGAATTTTTTAGCTCTTCACAGACGAGATGTATGGTGTATGTTTGAGTATATCTCTTTCCTTCAACTTCTCCTGAGTATCTTCGAATTAGTATTTATGCGCTGGTGGGGAAGCACTAATGGATATACTAAGAAAAGTTTATATTTCCAAGAGCAAGATATAGTTGCTGGGTATCTGGATGTACGAGTCTTTAACTCGCAGGAAACAAAAGACTAACATTGTTAGATAACAGTTGACAACCCTCAATTATTGTTTATGTCTGTGTGACATCAACTGCAAAATTGTGGAAAGGAAAATCCAGATATATATATATATATATATATATATATATATATATATATATATATATATATATATATATATATATATATATATATATATATATATATATATATATATATCAGAAAATATATTAAAAAATGAGAATAATTTCAAATGACTTAACATGTATCATATTTTAAATGTCAGAAATATCAAGTAAAATTATGCTAAATTAATCGATTCTCCATAAAGTTTTTCAGGTAGACTAAGGTAATATATCATCTGAGGTTCTCTTCCATAGTAATTTTCTAGCCATTTATTTTCTAACTGACATTAACATTAATCACAGTAATGAAGGTGTGTATTAAGTCGGCACCCAGCCATAAATATTTTCCGTGTTGACGCAATTTCTAGCGAGTTATTTGTACGACGCTGCAGAAATATAACGACGTTGTGTACGTTAGGATCGTTGTTCAAGAGTACGTCAGGAATGGTTGCAACTTCGGTTTGAGTATTGCAAGTTTTGTGTGTTGGAACTTATGTGTTGAATTGTTGATTGGGAACTTTTGAAAACACCTGTCGCGTCATCACTCATCACCGCACCAGCTGTCACATCACCACACACCACTATATATCACTAGGCATCACCACACATCACCATACATCACTACACATAACCACACATCACCACACATCACACATCACCACACATCACACATCATCACACATCACCACACATCACCACACACCACTACACATCACCACACATCACTACACATCACTACACATCACCACACATTACTACACATAACCACACTTCACCACACATCACACATCACCACACATCACACATCATCACACATCACCACACATCACATATCACTACACTTCACCACACATCACTACACATCACCACACATCACTAAACAAAACCACATACCACTATACATAACCACATATCACCACATATCACTACACTTCACCACACATCACCACACATCACCACACACCACTACACATCACACATCACTGCACATCACTACACATCACCACACATCACTACACATAACCACACTTCACCACACATCACACATCACCACACATAACACATCATCACACATCACCACACATCACACATCATCACACATCACCACACATCACATATCACTACACTTCACCACACATCACTATACATCATCACACATCACTAAACAAAACCGCATACCACTATACATAACCACATATCACCACATATCACTACACTTCACTACACATCACACATCACCACACATCACAACAGTTACTGTCAGTCTACCTCTGACATCGTTAGTGTTGACTTTCAATTACGATCATCAGACTCAACTGATCTTAAGACTTCCAATAACAGTATTATCTTGCTTGTCTTAGTGTGTATGTTAGTGGTGATAGTGGTGGTGGTAGTGGTGGTAGTGGTGGTAGTGGTGGTAGTAGTGGTGGTAGTGGTGGTAGTGGTGATAGTGGTGGTGGTAGTGGTGGTAGTAGTGGTGGTAGTGGTGGTGGTAGTGGTGGTGGTAGTGGTGGTAGTGGTTGCAGTGGTGGTAGTGGTGGTAGTGGTGGTAGTGGTGGTGGTAGTGGTTGCAGTGGTGGTAGTGGTGGTAGTGGTGGTGGTAGTGGTTGCAGTGGTGGTAGTGGTGGTAGTGGTGGTAGTGGTGGTGGTAGTGGTTGCAGTGGTGGTAGGGGTGGTAGTGGTGGTAGTGGTGGTGGTAGTGGTGGTAGTGGTGGTAGTGGTTGCAGTGGTGGTAGTGGTGGTAGTGGTGGTGGTAGTGGTGGTAGTGGTGGTATGGTGGTAGTGGTGGTAGTGGTGGTAGTGGTGGTAGTGGTGGTGGTAGTGATTGCAGTGGTGATAGTGGTGGTAGTGGTGGTAGTGGTGGTGCTGGTGGTGGTAGTGGTGGTCATTGTGGTAGTGGTGGTGGTGGAAGAGGTGTTGGTATTGATAGTGGTGATGGTAGTAGTAGTAGCAGTGGTAGCAGTAGTAGTAGTGGTAGCAGTAGTAGCAGTGGTAGCAATAGTGGTGGTAGTGGTGGTAGCAGTAGTAGCAGTGGTGGTAGTAGTAGCAGTGGTGGTAGTAGTGGTAGCAGTGGTAGCAGTGATGGTAGCAGTAGTAGCAGTGGTGGTAGTAGTAGCAGTGATGGTAGTAGTAGTAGTAGCAGTGGTAGTAGCAGTGGTGGTAGTAGTGGTAGCAGTGATGGTAGTAGTAGTAGCAGTGGTGGTAGTAGTAACAGTGGTGGTAGCAGTAGTAACAGTGGTGGTGGTAGTAGTGGTAGCAGTGATGGTAGTAGTGGTAGCAGTGGTGGTAGTAGTGGTAGCAGTGGTGGTCATAGTAATAGCATTGGTGGTAGTAGTAGCAGTGGTGGTAGTAGTGGTAGCAATGGTGGTAGTAGTAGTAGAAGTGGTGGTAGTAGCAGTAGCAGTGGTGGTAGTAGTAGTAGCAGTGGTGGTAGTAGTAGTAGCAGTGGTGATAGTAGTAGCAGTGGTGATAGTAGTAGCAGTGGTGGTAGTAGTTGTAGTAGGGCTGCGTTTACTGGTACTATGGTCTCTGTTGCACCATCCCCTGCCTTACCCTCTTTCTCTCTGCTCAGTTTATCTCCCTGTCTAGCTTTTTCTCTGTTTCTTTTCTCCCCCTATGACAGTGCTTCAAGTCACAAGCCACTGCAAATTATAATCATCCGAATCTGGTAAAGCTGGCTAAAATTAAACATACTCAATGAACATATGTATATATATATATATATATATATATATATATATATATATATATATATATATATATATATATTATATATATATGTGTGTGTGTGTGTGTGTGTTCATTATCTTGAAGCTGAACTCCAGAATCAATCTTTTAGTCTGTACTCGCTGGAATATACGCAAGATTACTCTAAGGCTGGATTCCAGAATCCAGTATTTCAGCCTCTACTCCCTGGTATATACGTACGATCCTCTTAAAACTACCCACCACAGCATACGAAATTTCCCTCTAACATCAAATCACACATTTCACGATGGCGTGCAAATTTCTGCAGTCCTAGGCACCGTGAGCTTTTATGTCTAGCCTCCAGGCTTTTTTTTATTAATAGAGAGGGAAGAGGAGGCTAAGTGAGAGTGGTGTATGATTGAGCGAGTGTGAGAGACGGGCTATGAAACACACACACTGCATGAAAGCCTGTGTCCCCAGGACACATGACACATTAGGTGTGTCTCATGCTACATTGACGGTGGTCACGAGGGAGATAAAGACAGGGAAACGACGATGGAATGAACAAGAAAAGAAAAAAATGGAAAAGAAACTAAGGAGGAATGAGATGTGAATGACGAGAAGGAAATGATGGAAGATAAGAGGTTCAAAAAGGAAAAGAAGAAGGAAAACAAGAACATGAAGAAGAACAAAAAGAACAACAACGGAGGTGATAAATAAGATAAAAAAGGAAGAAAAATAAAAGATAAGAACTCAAGAACAAAGAATAATAAACAAGCAATAATAAGGTAATAAGAAAAATCAAATAAAAGAAGAAAATAAAAATAAAAAAGATATAAAGAAAAATTAAAAAACAAACAAGAAAATCTGATTATAAAAAATTAAAAAACAAAAAAAGACCAACTAAAAAAATTCTGAGACCAGCAACAGAAGTCTAAAACCAACAGGAAAAGTCTTAAATGAACAACAGAGAAGAGAAATTTTGGGACCAACAGAAAAAGCCTTGGAGCAACAGGAAAAGCCTGGAACCAAAACGCAAAACCTGGGACTAAGAGGAAAAGCCTGGGAGTATGAAGAAAAGCCTGGAAGCAAGAGAACAAGCCCAGGGAACGAGCAGCACGACACAGGATACAAGAGAGGGATCAGTGGGTCGAACAATTGGCCGGAACTTAGATTGTCAGGTGGCGTTTGTTGTGGTCGAGCCATCTGTAGGTGGTAGTGGGGATGCATCCAGCTGGCTTCCTTTTCCCTCCCCCACCACCTACCACACTGCAAAAGAGACGGCAGCTGACCCAACTTAAATTACTAAGTGAAGTTGGTGTGGTTGTCCATTTGTGGCAGTGATGTTGGTACTCCCACGAGCGTACACACACACACACACACACACACACACACACACACACACACACACACACACACACACACACACACACACACACACACACACACACACACACAAAAGGGATAGGGGAGGCTTGATAACGACATATGAAATACTGAGAGGAACTAACAACGTGGATAGGGACAATGTTTCAGAAATGGGACACAGCAATAAAGGGTCACAACTGGAAACTGAAAACTCTGATGAGTCACAGGGATGTTAGGAAGTATTTCTTCAGTCTTAGAGTTGTCAAGAAGTGGATGTAGTGGAGGCAGGATCCATACACAGCTTTATAAAGAGATGCGATAAGGCTTATGGCGCAGGGAGAGAGTGGATGTAGTATCGACCAGTGACGAGGCGGGGCCAGGAGCCGTGAATCGACCCCTGCACCCACAAATAGATGATTATACCCCCACACACACGAGAGAGAGAGAGAGAGAGAGAGAGAGAGAGAGAGAGAGAGAGAGAGAGACTAAATTAAGGCACCCAAGTGTATATACCAAGGCAGTTCACACAACACAAACATATATTCACCAAATAATAACAGCAGACACACGAGTAAGCGACCCCCAGTATTGCCATGACACGGTGAAATATTTCACTGTAATAATTGACTCTGCAACGTAACTTACAAAGTCTCCTGTTACAAACACAATATTCCTTAATAACGAGGTGAACTTTAAAACTGAGTAGAATATCCACTCACGAAAGAGTAATAGACGCTGCTCAATGGAGGAGATACAACACATGAAAGGAGTTATTTTGCTTGTCGTATTTGATAGCTGGCTCAAAGCAATTAAAACACTTCTTGCATGAACCTCTTGTTTCACGCACATGTTGGCACAGTCGTTTTTGCATGAACCAGTGAATGTTAATGGGGAGTGTTATGACTACAGTCGCTGCCTCTTGACAAATATTTGTGTAAGAGTAACTCTCAATTACATTTAAAAATAACGCAAATAATTATATGTGTAAGAAATTAACAAACAGTAATCTCTGGAATAAGACCCCAGACGAACCTCTCAAGATGACGTCCTGCCACTAGGTTCAATAGTCAGTGTGAATCGAGGAACCAAGTGGAATTCATCTTAAATGTATATCATAGTAGGAACTCCATGGAAGGTGTTCGAAGCTTGAGGCATGATGGTGTGCTGAAGATTTCTTCAAACTGTTACCTTAGTCATACATTCTCATTTAAGTTTAATGTAATTATGTTATGAATAATTAAGCTGAAACTGAGTTTTAAATCAAGTTTCGTGAAGTTACTCAGAGCTTGGTGAAGCTATCCTGATAAGCTTTGTGCTTTTTACACAAGATTATACGAATTATCACTGACCTTAACTCCAACAGGGTAGAGGAAGGGATCCTAGTCACAGATAGGAGGGGCTTTAATCAGAATGGCAGCCACAAAAATCTAACTCCTGTAGAGATTATCCAACACCTGGGGTAGGAAAGAGAGAAAATCAGATTTGATCAGAGAAAAAAAGCGCAGCTTCAATTTATGGGATTAAAATCCTTTCACCAGCATGATTCCCATTGTAGGGATACGTCTCACTCTGCACGAGAATCGAACTCTGGACTGTTCGATTGTGACTCAAAAGAGAAGAATCCCACAGCCCAGTAAGGAGGAACTCTACAGGACAAGCCCCCAACCCCTCTCCTGAGAGAGAGGTCACAGGGGAGTGACACTGTGACCCCATCCCCGAAGAGGGGGGGATGGGGGTCTTTGGCAAGGACTCAGGAACTGATGTTCGGGAGATTTTATGAGTCTTCGGTTCAGTAAATATCGGTGTGAATGGCGGCGTGTTTGATGGTGAGGAGGAGAGGAAACCTGTGTTTTTGTGGCCTCTGTGAGGGATCAGGTGGAGGGAAGTGTGGCCTGGCTGGAGAACAAGTGCTCCCAAGTACATATTCAAGTGGGACTATGAATAATTAAGAGTACACATTAATAAGAGAGTAAAAGTACTCTCACAAGAGTACTCCCACAATGATGATGTAGTACGGCTTGTCAACAATACACACCTAGGAGTACCATGGTAGTTATCTTGTGAGGGGACTTAAGGTACAAATCCCCTCCCATTCTTTCTGCCTCTGGTTCTCTTTCTATCTCCCTCTCTCTCCATCTTCTATTTTCCCATTTCTCTGCTCACCTCCCTGCCACCACCAGCGAACAAGCCCATGTAAAATTCAATGGATTTCACAACCCACCTAACTGTCTCTGTTTCTCTCTCTCTATCTCACCGTCTCTGTTTTTCTTTTCCCTCTTCCTCGACCTTCCTAAATCTCCATGCCTTTTCTCACTGTTTATCTCATCCCTCTTCTACCCTCTCTATCTCTCACTGTACTATTCAGTCGCCATTTCCTCTCTTCCGTTCCTGTAAATTATTTCCAATTCACTGGTTAAAACTCTACGGATGGTGCAACCCGAGTTTCACTTATTCTGTATCACTACAGAATTCTAATCACAATTAAGTCTCTACGGATAATACATGGTGTTTCAAAGAGATTAACCCAGTTTCAGGTTTCACTCTCATCGCCACGGAATCTAATTAGTATGACAAAACTCTACGGATAATGCAACCCAGGTTTAACTTTCTATGGATAATGCAACCCAGGTTTAACTTTCTATGGATAATGCAACCCAGGTTTAAATTTCTATGGATAATGCAACCCAGGTTTAACTTTCTATGGATAATGCAACCCAAACTTAACTTTAAATGGATAATGCAACCCAGGTTTAACTTTCTATGGATAATGCAACCCAGGTTTAACTTTCTATGGATAATGCAACCCAGATTTAACTTTCTATGGATAATGCAACCCAGGTTTAACTTTCGTCAATCTTATTAAAATTACGGGTTATACATCTCAGGTTTATCTTATTTATTAATAAAACTCTGCGGACAATTGAATCCAGGTTTTACTTGTTCTTAATAAAACTCTACGGACAATATTACCCACGTTTTTTGTTTATTAATAAAATGCTACGGATAATACAACCCAGGATTTGCTTAGTTTCATGATTCAAGAAACGGTAATGACACGATTGCAAACAAACCATGCTACTGGGCCAGCTGGCCCAGTGGCTTATGCACTGGCCTGGAGTTTCAAGACTCAATTGCCACGAGTTCAATCCCCACCCGTGGTAATTTTTTTTTTTTTACTTTCGTCACGGCAGAATATTAATGCTCCGTCGCCGCTGTCTGTAAATAGTACATAGATAATTTTTTAAATAAATTACTAGATAAACCCATGACTAAATCATGAGGCCTAGTCACAGACCGGGCCGCGGGGGCGTTGACCCTGCATCCCCCTCCAGGTATACTCAAGGTATCACTGTTCACGCTCGTACGGACATGATAGCATTACTTATATGACACTTTTGACGTTTCTATTAGCACAATCAAGAAAAATAAATCACAGTACAGTCACTGGTACAATTTACAACAAACTCACAATTTGCAGAGGAAATATTAGAGGACATTTTGATCCATCATAGAGTATTATAAAGTGTTTATCGCCTGAGGGAGGGAAGGCAAGACTGAGACCCTTCCTACAGTCCACTCACCAGGATGCAATATTTACTTTCACCGATATAACACTAATTTTTCTGAGAGCAAATTTCTGTCAGTTAAATGTTAAGATTTTCGTATGTAATATTTCTTAAGTTCACTGTTATATATTTTATGTAGAACAAAACGAAAAAAAGAAGTAGATATAAGATTAAACACACATACACACATTTAGATAAAACATATATAGCATTAAACAAAGAATTACATATAACATTAGATAAAACATTAGATAATTTTACAGTGGAATCAATATATTTATTATCATTCTGGGTTTTCATTAAACTTTTAGATTAAATGACATAGTTTTATAAAACGCTTTAGGAATTTTCCTTAATTTTCTTTTTTTTTGTGTTTTACTGATCTAAATATTCATATCCTTCAGTTTTTTCACTATGTCCAGGGGACACTAGTTAACGTGACGGTGGATCGAGCCTTAACCCGTCCCTGCACCGAATGACCCTCATGGGTTTAGCGCGTCTCATAAAGTATCAACTCGCCCTCCTAAATTCAAAAATATTTGTCTTGCACTACATGCTGAGATAGAAAGTTAATTTTAGTTTCATAACGTCTGGTGAAGTTAATATCGCGCTCCTCAAACTGAGAAAAGTATTGATACAGCAATTTACTTAATCCTCGGGATAGTCTTCAGAGATTTGCCTCTCTCTCTCTCTCTCTCTCTCTCTCTCTCTCTCTCTCTCTCTCTCTCTCTCTCAGACACACACACACACACACATGTAATTGTTCATCACACACACACAGCAACGGGGAGGCAATTTCACGGTTGGTTCCACAGGGATTTGACACCATACTTGGCACACTAGACATGACACATCATACTTGACACACTAGACATGACATATCATACTTGACACACTAGACATGACATATCATACTTGACACACTAACCATGACACATCATGCTTGAGACACTACACATGACACATCATACTTGGCACACTAGACATGACACATCATACTTGAGACACTAGACATGACACATCATACTTGACACAGTAGACATGACACATCATACTTGACACACTAGACATGACACATCATACTTGACACACTAGACATGACACATCATACTTGACACACTAGACATGACACATCATACTTGACACACTAGACATGACACATAATACTTGACACACTAGACATGACACATCATACTTGACACATTAAACTTAACACATCATACTTGTGATGCAGTTCAGAGGGGATTGTGAGGTCTCTAGGGAGACCTAATTATATGGTCACACCTGCCTTAGCAAATGTCGGGTAGTCACGCCCACGTCTGAGGTCTTTTGTTCTTGACGGCGTCAGACCTCGGCGTCAGGTCGTAACACGTGGTACATACCCCATTGGGGAGGGGGTACTTTGACTACCATATAAGCCCAGGGAACAGCTGAGCAAGGAGGTTGTTGGTGACAGGTCCGGGGAGCGAGAGCTCTGGACCGCCGCGTGTGTAGTGGACCACGCATTGGGAATCTCGGGTCAGCTGGTCGGTGAATTAAGAGTGAGTACTAGTCCATGTTACTGATAACATCTACCTTTCCCCCTGGTAATAAGTCTCATAGATCAATTGTTATATTATGCAAATGTCCATCAGTATATGTGGTATTCTAGCCCTTTTATGTTATTAAGTAAACTATAGCCATAGTTCCCATTTTTTTTATTTTGTACCTCCATATGCTATTCCCTATTCTGTTAAGCACTGGGATACACAGGAGACGTGCTCACTCGCTGGGATACCTCAGGTAGAGTGGGTAGAGGTCTCACATACTTGACACACTATACATTACACATCATACTTGGCACACTATATATGACACATCATACTTGACACACAAGACATGACACACATCATACTTTACACAGTAGACATGACACATCACACTTTACACACTAGACATGACACATCATACTTAACACACTAGACGTGACACATCATACTTAACACACTAGACGTGACACATCACACTTGACACACTAGACATGACACATCATACTTGACACACTAAACATAACACATCATACTTGACACACTATACATGACACATCATACTTGACACACTAGACATGACACATCATACTTGACACACTAGACATAACACACCATACTTGACACACTAGACATGGCACATCATGCATGATACACTAGACATGACACATCACACTTGACACACTAGACATAACACACCATACTTGACACACTAAACATAACACATCACACTTGACACACTAGACATAACACACCATACTTGACACACTAAACATAACACATCATACTTGGCACACTATACATGACACATCATACTTGACACACTAGACATGACACATCATACATGATGCACTAGACATGCCACATCATACTTGATACACTAGACATGACACACCAGATTTAACACACCTGCTTTAAAACACCGGACTTTACAATTCGGATCTGACACACCACACTTGACACACTGGATATGACACACCACACTTGACACATAAGATATGAAACACCAACTTTAACACACTGGATTTGACACCAGATCTGACACACCAGATTTGACACATCAGATCCGACACACCATATTTGACACACCAGATCTCATACATCAGATTTGACATACTGAATCTGAAACACCAGATTTTACACGTGAAATTTGTGTATTTCCGTGCGTATCAGAACGCCGACAATCCATCCACGGTTGGCTGGTCGGAACGACTTGTGTTCTTCTCATCCTGGATATCAAGAAACGTTTATTAAAAATGAACGTCCTGTCCTGGCTGTCAAGAAACGTTCACTAAAAGTGAACGCCCTGTTCTGGCTGTGAAAAAGCGTTCACTAAAAGAGAACGCCCTGTCCTGTCAGTATAAGTCCCAGCACTCGCAGTATAAGTCCCAGCACTCTCAGTATAAGTCCCATCACTCTCACTATAAGTCTCAGCACTCTCAGTATAAGTCCCAGCACTCTCAGTGTCAGTCCCAGCACTCTCAGCATAAGTCCCTGTACTCTCAGTGTCAGTCCCAGCACTCTCAGTATAAGTCCCTGCACTCTCAGTTTAAGTCCCAGCACTCTCAGTATAAGCTCCTGCACTCTCAGTATAAGTCCCAGCACTCTCAGTATAAGTCCCTGCACTCTCAGTATAAGCTCCTGCACTCTCAGTATAAGTCGCTGTACTCTCAGTGTCAGTCCCAGCACTCTCAGTATAAGTCCCTGCACTCTCAGTATAAATCAACAGAACGACATTCTGAACCAAGAGTTTTCTCTTGTTTTAACCCAAAAATTCAGTTTAACTCGGAAATACACCTGACATTCGTGTCTCTGATTAATTCCTACATTTAACCTTAAAATTCATAAGCAAAAGTCATTGTTTATATTGAAAAGCAGCCGGTAGTTGATGTCTTATTTAACACTCATGAAATGTAGCGATTTGTTGAGATGATTTCTCCAGTGCATTTATGTGCACTGCGCAGATAACATAGTGAAAATATTTGTGAGTCATGAGCAGAATGTTGCGATGTTGGAATTGATGGATAGATAGATAGATGAGGAAACGTCAGTGAGCAACTATCTATGAGCTGTGATGTTAGCACACTTGTGCCAAGAGAGTGATTGACTGAACGATGGTGAATGTGTGTCTTATTTCTCGGGTCACCCTGCCTCGGTGGAAGACGGCCGGTGTGTTTAACACACACACACATACATACACACACACACACACACACACACACACACACACACACACACACACACACACACACACACACACACACACACAACAAAATGCAAGGAGGCAGTGGAAAGGTTTGTTCCCAAGGGCAACAGTAACAACGGGAAGACCAGAACGAGCCCCTGGTTTACCCGACGGTGTAAGGAGGCAAAAACAAAGTACAATAGAGAATGGAAAAAGTACAGAAGGCAGAGAACACACGAAAATAGAGAGATCAGTCGCAGAGCCGGGAATGAGTATGCACAGGTAAGAAGGGAGGCCCAACGACAGTATGAAAATGACATAGCATCGAGAATCAAGACTGACCCGAAACTGTTGTATAGCCACATCAGGAGGAAGACAACAGTCAAAGACCAGGTGATCAGATTAAGGACAGAAGGTGGAGAACTCACAAGAAATGATCAGGAGGTATGTGAGGAGCTGAACAGGAGATTTAAGGAAGTTTTTACAGTAGAGACAGGAAGGGCTGTGGGAAGACAGCACAGAAGGGAACATCAAGAGGGAATATACCAACAAGTGTTGGATGACATACGAACAACTGAGGAAGAGGTGAAGAAGCTCCTAAGTGACCTTGACATCTCAAAGGCGATGGGACCGGACAACTTCTCCCCATGGGTCCTTAGAGAAGGAGCAGAGATGCTGTGCGTGCCTCTAACCACAATCTTCAACACATCCCTTGAAACTGGGCAACTACCTGAGAAATGGAAGACAGCTAATGTAGTCCCCATATTTAAGAAAGGAAACAGAAACGAGGCGCTAAACTACAGGCCTGTGTCTCTGACATGTATTGTGTGCAAAGTCATGGAGAAGATTATCAGGAGGAGAGTGGTGGAAGACCTGGAACGGAACAAGATTATAAATGAAAACCAGCATGGGTTCATGGAAGGCAAATCGTGTATCACAAACCTCCTGGAGTTTTATGACAAGGTAACAGAAGTAAGACACGAGAGAGAGGGGTGGGTAGATTGCGTTTTCCTAGACTGCAGGAAGGCCTTTGACACAGTTCCCCACAAGAGACTAGTGCAGAAGCTGGAGGATCAGGCGCATGTAACAGGGAGGGCACTGCAATGGATCAGGGAATACCTGACAGGGAGGAAGCAACGAGTCATGGTACGTGAAGAGATATCACAGTGGGCGCCTGTGACGAGCGGGGTTCCACAG
>NC_091364.1:6096465-6143965 GCF_038502225.1 Cherax quadricarinatus | reverse complement strand
TTTTGAGCGTCATGCTCGCTACCGGGAAATATTTTTCTTATCTTCCCGGTATTATAAAAAATCTCTGTTTTGGTACTGGTGAGCGACGGTACTTAGCAATCTGCTGTCATCCCAAAATTATTGAAAATGCACTAAAATGTAACTATATTTCACTAAGTAATTGGAATGTAAATAGAATTCACTCTAGCAGTACGAAGTTGTGTGGCGTTAATTACCATGACAGTGATGCAGGAACTGACAGCTTCTCTGATGTCATGTTTGGCTCTCATGACAGTGTCAGCAATAAGTTGTACACACTCGTCATACACTCATAACAGCGTCAGCAACAGACATGTACACACTCGTCATACACTCATAACAGCGTCAGCAACAGACATGTACGCACTCGTCATACACTCATAACAGCGTCAGCAACAGACATGTACACACTCGTCATACACTCATAACAGCGTCAGCAACAGACATGTACACACTCGTCATACACTCATAACAGCGTCAGCAACAGACATGTACACACTCGTCATACACTCATAACAGCGTCAGCAACAGACATGTACACACTCGTCATACACTCATAACAGCGTCAGCAACAGACATGTACACACTCGTCATACACTCATAACAGCGTCAGCAACAGACATGTACACACTCGTCATACACTCATAACAGCGTCAGCAACAGACATGTACACACTCATCATACACTCATAACAGCGTCAGCAACAGACATGTACACACTCATCATACACTCATAACAGCGTCAGCAACAGACATGTACACACTCGTCATACACTCATAACAGCGTCAGCAACAGACATGTACACACTCGTCATACACTCATAACAGCGTCAGCAACAGACATGTACACACTCATCATACACTCATAACAGCGTCAGCAACAGACATGTACACACTCGTCATACACTCATAACAGCGTCAGCAACAGACATGTACACACTCGTCATACACTCATAACAGCGTCAGCAACAGACATGTACACACTCGTCATACACTCATAACAGCGTCAGCAACAGACATGTACACACTCGTCATACACTCATAACAGCGTCAGCAACAGACATGTACACACTCGTTATACACTCATGATCGTCAGGCATCTTCAGGGATCTAACCTGAGGTTAGTTTAGGCTAGGATAGGATAGGTTAGATATGGCTAGGCTAGATTTGGTTAGGTTTAGTAAGATTAAGTTACGTTCGATTACGTTAAGTTAGGTTATGTTACGCGCTCGTTTACACAAAGTTACGTTAGGTTCCATTAGATTCCTCTTAATTAGGGCATGTTAGAACATATTTAATTTGATTAGATTAGATAAATATAGGTTAGCACAGGTGATTTTAACCCAACGTAATTCAACGTATGTTTACGTATAGTCACCCACCAATAACAAAATATTTACTCTTACGTTTGCGTATAGTAACTCGCTAATAAGAAAATTCTTACGTCTGGCAGGGGGAGACACACAATCTCTGAAACTCCGCTAAACCAACGCTCTCCTCTTAAAGCAAAAATTATTCGTTTTGCACCTGTGAAAATCTCACATAAACATATATTCAAACCGCAAGCATTGATACTGAAATTGAAATTACTTTATTGAAACGTCAGAGGAGAATTTATGGCCATTAAATTAGAGTGCTGCATGTCCAGTTTCAATAGATAATCGGGAGATTTCGGGTGAATTTCTCATTATGGTATTACACTTAATGGAAAATTAATTTCACTGAACTGAAGAGACTGCGAGAGTCAGGGGTACGAAAAATAGTGATGAGTATTCCTGGAGCTGTATAGCAACTCTGTAAAGTGGTGATGAGTATGTGAGGAGTTGTATATAGATTTTTAAAGTGGTAATAAGCATCTGAACAGTTGTATATCAATACTTAAAGTGGAAATGAGCAAGTGAAGAGCTGTATATCAACAAACACACACACACACACACACACACACACACACACACACACAGTCATGAAGATTGGGGAAGGGCAAAGAAGACCGCAGACACAATATAGTTTAGATGGCCAAAGACTGCAAACCTCACTAAAGGAAAAAGATCTGGGGGTGAGTATAACACCGAGCATATCTCCTGAGGCGCACATCAATCAGATAACTGCTGCAGCATACGGGCGCCTGGCAAACCTACGGATAGCGTTCCGATACCTCAGTAAGGATTCGTTTAAGACTCTGTACACCATCTACGTCAGGCCCATACTGGAGTATGCAGCACCAGTTTGGAATCCACACCTAGTCAAGCACGTCAAGAAATTAGAGAAAGTGCAAAGGTTTGCAACAAGACTAGTCCCAGAGCTACGGGGATTGTCCTATGAAGAAAGGTTGAGGGAAATCGGCCTGACGACACTGGAGGCCAGGAGGGTCAGGGGAGACATGATAACGACATATAAAATACTGCGCGGAATAGACGAGGTGGACAAAGACGGGATGTTCCAGAGATGGGACACAGACACAAGAGGTCACAATTGGAAGTTGAAGACTCAGATGAATCAAAGGGATGTTAGGAAGTATTTCTTCAGTCATAGAGTAGTCAGGCCGTGGAATAGCCTAGAAAGTGATGTGGTGGAGGCAGGAACCATACATAGTTTTAAGGCGAGGTATGATAGAGCTCATGGGGCAGGGAGAGAGAGGACCTAGTAGCAATCAGCGAAGAGGCGGGGCCAGGAGCTGTGACTCGACCCCTGCAACCACAAATAGGTGAGTACAAATAGGTGAGTACACACACACACACACACACACACACACACACATATATATATATATATATATATATATATATATATATATATATATATATAATATATATATATATATACATATATATATGCAAGGAATTCGCAAGAGCAGGCGAAATATACACAAACACTGATCTCTGGTTGAAGGAGACCCGAACCTACGAACCTTGGAACAAGGTACGCAGTGCTTTACCAATCTACCCACACTGGACAATACCTTGGAGTCCAGCTTGCGCTAGACTTTGATCCAAGGCAGCCAACTTTCAGGGAGAAGGCTTACAGCTTTATATTTATATTTCGCCTGCTCTTGCGAATTCCTTGCATTGTTAAAATCTCTAGTAAGGCTGATGTATGCAGGGGATGAAATGAAAAGCTGTAAGCCTTCTCATTGAAAGCTGGCTGCCTTGGATCAAAGTCTAGCGCAAGCTGGGCTCCAAGGTATTGGTCCAGTTTGGGTAGATTGGTAGATCACTGCGTACCTTGTTCCAAGGTTCCTAGGTTCGAGTCTCCTTCAGCCAGATATATATATATATATATTTTTTTTTTTTTATTATTATCACACCGGCCGATTCCCACCAAGGCAGGGTGGCCCGAAAAAGAAAAACTTTCACCATCATTCACTCCATCACTGTCTTGCCAGAAGGGTGCTTTACACTACAGTTTTTAAACTGCAACATTAACACCCCTCCTTCAGAGTGCAGGCACTGTACTTCCCATCTCCAGGACTCAAGTCCGGCCTGCCGGTTTCCCTGAATCCCTTCATAAATGTTACTTTGCTCACACTCCAACAGCACGTCAAGTATTAAAAACCATTTGTCTCCATTCACTCCTATCAAACACGCTCACGCATGCCTGCTGGAAGTCCAAGCCCCTCGCACACAAAACCTCCTTTACCCCCTCCCTCCAACCCTTCCTAGGCCGACCCCTACCCCGCCTTCCTTCCACTACAGACTGATACACTCTTGAAGTCATTCTGTTTCGCTCCATTCTCTCTACATGTCCGAACCACCTCAACAACCCTTCCTCAGCCCTCTGGACAACAGTTTTGGTAATCCCGCACCTCCTCCTAACTTCCAAACTACGAATTCTCTGCATTATATTCACACCACACATTGCCCTCAGACATGACATCTCCACTGCCTCCAGCCTTCTCCTCGCTGCAACATTCATCACCCACGCTTCACACCCATATAAGAGCGTTGGTAAAACTATACTCTCATACATTCCCCTCTTTGCCTCCAAGGACAAAGTTCTTTGTTTCCACAGACTCCTAAGTGCACCACTCACTCTTTTTCCCTCATCAATTCTATGATTCACCTCATCTTTCATAGACCCATCCGCTGACACGTCCACTCCCAAATATCTGAATACGTTCACCTCCTCCATACTCTCTCCCTCCAATCTGATATTCAATCTTTCATCACCTAATCTTTTTGTTATCCTCATAACCTTACTCTTTCCTGTATTCACCTTTAATTTTCTTCTTTTGCACACCCTACCAAATTCATCCACCAATCTCTGCAACTTCTCTTCAGAATCTCCCAAGAGCACAGTGTCATCAGCAAAGAGCAGCTGTGACAACTCCCACTTTGTGTGTGATTCTTTATCTTTTAACTCCACGCCTCTTGCCAAAACCCTCGCATTTACTTCTCTTACAACCCCATCTATAAATATATTAAACAACCACGGTGACATCACACATCCTTGTCTAAGGCCTACTTTTACTGGGAAAAAATTTCCCTCTTTCCTACATACTCTAACTTGAGCCTCACTATCCTCGTAAAAACTCTTCACTGCTTTCAGTAACCTACCTCCTACACCATACACTTGCAACATCTGCCACATTGCCCCCCTATCCACCCTGTCATACGCCTTTTCCAAATCCATAAATGCCACAAAGACCTCTTTAGCCTTATCTAAATACTGTTCACTTATATGTTTCACTGTAAACACCTGGTCCACACACCCCCTACCTTTCCTAAAGCCTCCTTGTTCATCTGCTATCCTATTCTCCGTCTTACTCTTAATTCTTTCAATTATAACTCTACCATACACTTTACCAGGTACACTCAACAGACTTATCCCCCTATAATTTTTGCACTCTCTTTTATCCCCTTTGCCTTTATACAAAGGAACTATGCATGCTCTCTGCCAATCCCTAGGTACCTTACCCTCTTCCATACATTTATTAAATAATTGCACCAACCACTCCAAAACTATATCCCCACCTGCTTTTAACATTTCTATCTTTATCCCATCAATCCCGGCTGCCTTACCCCCTTTCATTTTACCTACTGCCTCACGAACTTCCCCCACACTCACAACTGGCTCTTCCTCACTCCTACAAGATGTTATTCCTCCTTGCCCTATACACGAAATCACAGCTTCCCTATCTTCATCAACATTTAACAATTCCTCAAAATATTCCTTCCATCTTCCCAATACCTCTAACTCTCCATTTAATAACTCTCCTCTCCTATTTTTAACTGACAAATCCATTTGTTCTCTAGGCTTTCTTAACTTGTTAATCTCACTCCAAAACTTTTTCTTATTTTCAACAAAATTTGTTGATAACATCTCACCCACTCTCTCATTTGCTCTCTTTTTACATTGCTTCACCACTCTCTTAACTTCTCTCTTTTTCTCCATATACTCTTCCCTCCTTGCATCACTTCTACTTTGTAAAAACTTCTCATATGCTAACTTTTTCTCCCTTACTACTCTCTTTACATCATCATTCCACCAATCGCTCCTCTTCCCTCCTGCACCCACTTTCCTGTAACCACAAACTTCTGCTGAACACTCTAACACTACATTTTTAAACCTACCCCATACCTCTTCGACCCCATTGCCTATGCTCTCATTAGCCCATCTATCCTCCAATAGCTGTTTATATCTTACCCCTAACTGCCTCCTCTTTTAGTTTATAAACCTTCACCTCTCTCTTCCCTGATGCTTCTATTCTCCTTGTATCCCATCTACCTTTTACTCTCAGTGTAGCTACAACTAGAAAGTGATCTGTGTTTATGAGACAGAAAAAGAAACCAGCAATCCTACCATCATGCAAAACAGTTACAGGTTTTTGTTTCACAGTCATCTGGCAGGACGGTAGTACTTCCCTGTGTGGTTGCTGTATAACAACATACTAACAATATATATATATATATATATATATATATATATATATATATATATATATATATATATATATGCAAAACAGCCACTGTGAAAGAATAGAGAAATTCCAAGCGCTTTCGTGACTACTCACATTATCAAGGAACAATTCTTCCTTGATAATATGAGTATTCACGAAAGCGCTTGGAATTTCTCTGTTCTTTCACAGTGGTTGTTTTGCATATATATATATATATATATATATATATATATATATATATATATATATATATATATATATATATATATATATATATATATATGATGGTCTGTTCCAATTACCCGAATAACGGGAGTAATTTGTTGCTTTTGTCTTACGGCTTCTACACACTGCTATTGTTTTTATTAAGCTAAAAGCTTTCAGAACGTAAGTCAAGCGTCACTGCTTCCTACCTTCACTTTTTACTGCTCGATACCAGTGTAATATTCAGTTTATTCCTTGATGTTGGTACCTTGTATTTACTCCCTCATACCAGTGCCTCAGTTTATTCTTAGATTTCACTACATTTATTGTAATACTTAGAGAGAAACGAGGAGGGGAAGAGCAGTTCTCTTGCGAGCTGGAAGTACAGTGATGCAAGAAATGAAAATTTCGTTTAAATTAAAATAATATTGTCTATAATTATGGAGACATCGACTCTATAGGTTATGTGTCTTCCGAAGTCCTTATGAAAGGATCAAAACACCTCTTGCTATCAATACTGAGCGATGTATTGTTCGTGAAGCACTGCTAGACAGAGAGTTAAATCCCCTATCACCTCGCAGCGTCCGCCATATCTCACGACTGTGTAAACTGGAAATAATGTGTACACTTAACGAGAGTGAGAAGTGGAACTGACGCCAATAACTCACACTCACACGCTTACACGTACTCACACGTACACATACAAACACATGTACACACACACGGGGAGAGAGTGGACCTAGTGGCGACAAGTGAAGAAGCAGTGCCAGGAGCTGTGACTCGACCCCTGCAACAATGTTAATATTGCCACCAAAGAGGCTTGAGTCTCGTGTAATGTTATTAGCTGATGATGTGAGAAGAATAAGATCAGGAGAGGATAGTGATGAACTTGAGAGTACAACTAGGTGAGTACACACACACACACACACACACACACACACACACATACACACACACACACACATACACACACACACACACACACACACACACACACACACACACACACACACACACACACACACACACTAGGAGAGGAGAGAGTGACCTAGTATCGACCAGTGAAGAGGTGGGGCTAGGAGCTATGAATCGACCCTTGCAACCACATATAGGTGAATACACACACACACACACACACACACACACACACACACACACACACACACACACACACACACACACACACACACACACACACACACACAGTGCATGAGCTGGGTGATATATCGAGACTGCAGAGGACCCATACATCATCAGCATCAGACAATATTCATCTTGTGTCTGCCTCAGTCAAGGCACAAAGATCGTCACAGTCTCTCTCTCTCTCTCTCTCTCTCTCTCTCTCTCTCTCTCTCTCTCTCTCTCTCTCTCTCTCTCTCTCTCTCTCTCTCTCTCCCTTCTTGACAATAACTGGTATAGGTTCACTGATATGGGACACGTTTAAATGTTCTTAGGAGTTTCTTCGCGCTCTTATAAGATGTTTTGCTCTTTTAGACGATGTTTCGCCTTTGGAACATATCTTGGGGTTATTTCGTACGCAAGAATAACATCAAAGACTGGCTTGGAGGACTCCAAAGACTGGCTTGGAGGACTCCAAAGTCTGGCTTGGAGGACTCCAAAGACTGGCTTGGAGGACTCCAAAGTCTGGCTTGGAGGACTCCAAAGACTGGCTTGGAGGACTCCAAAGTCTGGCTTGGAGGACTCCAAAGACTGGCTTGGAGGACTCCAAAGACTGGTTTGGAGGACCTCCACGTGTGCCAATAGAGAGTCAGTGAGCAAGAGAAGTGAGCTAACTTTCCGCTCCTGCCTTTCCAACTCGCACATTTCTGCCGCCAGAGTGACGAGTGGTGACGGCGTTGTCATCCTTTGTGGCTGACAAATACTGGGGAAAAACAAAAAGAACTGAGGAAGACAAAAAGAACTGATGAAGACAAAAAAACTGAGAAAGACAAAAAAAACTGAGGAAGACAAAAAGAACTGAGGAAGACAAAAAAAAACTGAGGAAGATAAAAAGAACTGAGGAAGACAAAAAAACTGAGGAAGACAAAAAGAACTGAGGAAGACAAAAAGAACTGAGGAAGACAAAAAGAACTGATGAAGACAAAAAACTGAGGAAGACAAAAAAGAACTGAGGAAGATAAAAAGAACTGATGAAGACAAAAAAACTAAGGAAGACAAAAAAAACTGAGGAAGACAAAAAGAACTGAGGAAGGCAAAAAGAACTGAGGAAAAACAAAAAGAAATGAGGAAGACAAAAAGAACTGAGGAAAAACAAAAAGAAATGAGGAAGACAAAAAGAACTGAGGAAGACAAAAAGAACTGAGGAAGACAAAAAGAACTGAGGAAAAACAAAAAGAACTGAGGAAGACAAAAAGAACTGAGGAAAAACAAAAAGAACTGAGGAAGACAAAAGGAACTGAGGAAGACAAAAGGAACTGAGGAAGACAAAAAGAACTGAGGAAGACAAAAAGAACTGAGGAAGACAAAAAGAACTGAGGAAGACAAAAAGAACTGAGGAAAAACAAAAAGAACTGAGGAAGACAAAAAGAACTGAGGAAGACAAAAAGAACTGAGGAAAAACAAAAAGAACTGAGGAAGACAAAAAGAACTGAGGAAGACAAAAAGAACTGAGGAAGACAAAAAGAACTGAGGAAAAACAAAAAGAACTGAGGAAAAACAAAAAGAACTGAGGAAGATAAAAAGGACTGAGGAAGACAAACAGAACTGAGGAAAGACAAAAAGAACTGATAAAAAAATAAGAACTGAGGAAAAACAAAAAGAACTGATAAAAAAAATAAGAACTGAGGAAAAACAAAAAGAACTGATAAAAAACATAAGAACTGAGGAAAAACTATGAAACACCAAAGAACTAAGAAAAAACAAAAGAACTTCACTACGTCACTGAGTACACATACGAACGCAACATGTACACACACACACACACACACACACACACACACACACACACACACACACACACACACACACACACACACACACACACACACACACACACACACAGCTTCTGGGTTGTTATTCTCTCCTCATCTCCTTTTGAAATGATTTATTTCTAATTATTTGCATATGGATGTAAGAGAGAGGAAGACTGGAGGAAGGGAAGGTAGGGAGGAGGAGACGTGGTACACGAGAAACTGGGAGAGAAGGTAGAGGAAGGAGAAAATGGAAAGATTGGAAAGATAGCTGAGAGAGAAAAAAAAAGATAATGTGAAAGCTAATGGAAAATGGGGTTAATGAAAGTGAGAGGAAGGGAGAGGAAGAGAAGGAATGGAAGATAAATAAGTAACCTGCACGTAGGAGAGAGAAACTAAAGACGACGTTTCGGTCCGATATGGACCGAATGTTAATTTGTGTATTGTTCCAGTCACGGTATTGTGACTTCTTGTTCTTGAAGGAATGGAAGATAATGATAAACAGGGGAAAAGAAAAAGGAAATGGGAGAAGGTAAATATATGGAAACCAGATTGTTGGTTCTAGCTGCCTGCAGTCCAGCGCAGGCATAACAGCCTGGCTGCTCAGGATCTCACGTTCACTCTTGAAGACAGATAAGAGGCTGTCAATTCCCCTAATGATAACTGATTCCCACGAGTCTCAGTTATCAACTTGTCGGTTATCTCTTAGTGTACTCGTGTCACTGCTGCTTTTCACTGTAGATATTTTATACCTGCCGAGCTTCGTGCTCTCGTAGGGAGTAATTTCAGTGTGCAGATGTGGGATCCAACCCGCCAGAATTTTCCAGGTGTAAATTATAGTGTGAAGAATCAGACACATGTGCAACATCTGGGTATCTTTATATGTAGACGTTTCACCATCCAGTGGCTTTATCAATACAACCTCAAGGACATAATGGGAAGACTGTGGAACTATATACAAAAGACGAGATAATCAGTCCCTCAGCCTTAAAGATACCCACATATTGCACATGTGTTTAATTCTTTACGTTATCTGTATTGTATAGCATTCATGAGCAAATTATAGTGCCTTCCTTAGCCTACGTTCAGGAGAAGTAGAAGGGGAGACATACGAAAGGAACATAACTAAAGAGCCACGAAGGGTAACTGGTAGAATGTGGAACAATGATAAAGGAAGGACAAGCAGATTAGAGAATATAAAGGGGAAGGGAGTGAGAATTACAGAAGCCAGGTGGAATATAATCCTCATCCTCACTTTAGAGCCTGAGAGGAGATATCAAATCTCACAATTACCAGACTCATAAAAAAGTCTACATTAAACACAGGTGTGAGGAGGGGAAATCGTTAATTAAATAATATAAGAGAGTTTAAACTACCTGTCTTTAGGGAGGGAAGAGAGAGTTTATGTGTCAGGAATCAGAGAGTGCTGATGGAAGACCATAACACTGATCTTTGTTGTGTAAAACTGGGATGTGGTTTTATTGTGTGTTGTGCATTCTATAAATTGGAAGAAGAAGAAGAAGAAGAATAAAGAGAAGAAGAAAAATGAGAAGAAGGACTGTCTTCCGGTAATTAACAGAGGGTTAATATTCTAGGTTAATCAAAGCCCAGTGCTCCTTATTTACAAGTCGGTGTTACTGAGTTCACCGCCCTAGATAAGACCTCTTTGCTATTAGAGGAAGAGGGACAACTGATTTAGTGAGAACTGCCCATACATCGTGCCTCGCCAGGGATCTAATAATAATAATAATAATAATAATAATAATAATAATAATAATAATAATAATAATAATTGATGTTATTATTTTAATTATGATTGCATATTTTTATAATAGGATCTCAGATTAAATATTGTTAATTAAAGTATTAATAGAAAGAAGTTGGAGGAGGAGGAGGAAGAGGAAAAGGAGAAAGAGGATGAAGAGAACGAAAAGAAAAGAAGAGGGACTAGAAGGAGGAGAAAGGAGAATGAGGAGGAAGGAGGAGGAAGGTGGAACATGAGAAATAGAACAAGACGAAGACATATTAAGTACAGACTCTCTGTCTCGTAGACTTCCAGTTTTTTCCCTTTGAGTCCAGCTGAGCCGCTCCATTAACTCTCTTCCAGTTCCGACCCTTTGGAATCCAGAGGCATGGGAGAGCTCTTCAACGGCTCCCGGATAATTTCTTTTCACCCAGACTTCCAGAGGCTCCACCGGTACCCCCTCAAGGGGGGTTCCAGTATGCAGGCTCGCTGGAACCTTCTTGGAACCGGAGTTCAACTCAGCGGAAGTAATTAATCCGGTCTTCAACGACTCTCAAAGTCCTGTTTAAAAAAATATGTTCGAAGTTGGTTCACTGTCTGAAAGATTTATGTTTTATCGGAGTGTGTCAGTGGTGAAGTGGGTTAATTTTATTTAAAGTGAGTTAGTGGGAAGAGAGAGTTAAGGAAGATGCTGAGAGTCTTGCTTAAGACACTGGCCATTAGGGTTATTTTGTCCATTGGTTTGTTAACTTTCTAATGCTAATACTACTGCTGCTACGACTAACACTACTAATACTACTGCTGCTACGACTAACACTACTAATACTGCTGCTGCTACGACTAACACTACTAATACTACTGCTGCTACGACTAACACTACTAATACTACTGCTGCTACGACTAACACTACTAATACTACTGCTGCTACGACTAACACTACTAATACTACTGCTGCTACGACTAACACTACTAATACTACTGCTGCTACGACTAACACTACTAATCCTACTGCTGATACGACTAACACTACTAATACTACTGCTGCTACGACTAACACTACTAATGCTATTGCTACTACTACTACTGCCTTTATTACTGCAATTGCTGTCACTACTGTTACTAGTTCTACTACTACTACTAATATTTCTACTACTACTACTAATATTTCTACTACTACTACTAATACTTCTACTACTACTACTAATATTTCTACTACTACTACTAATATTTCTACTACTACTACTAATACTTCTACTACTACTACTAATATTTCTACTACTACTACTAATACTTCTACTACTACTACTACTACTACTACTACTACGACTACTACTACTACTACTACTACTACTACTAGTGCCACTACTACTACTACTATTACTACTACTACTACGACTGCTACTACCACTACTACTACTACTACTACTACTACGACTACTACTACTACTACTACTACTACTACTACTACTACTACTACTACTACTACGTGTATTACTGTCAATATGTCTGACAGAAATAAAACATTTAAGCCAGAATACAGGACGCCGTAGTCAAAAAAACACTATATAAAAAACTAAAGGTATATAATTTGTAAGTTTATTTTCCAAATTACTCTATTAAATACATTTTTCTCTTATTATTGCTGTTTCTTAAGAAAAATATACAAATCATACGTACATTAACTAAATATAAACATAATGTCATATCAGATGAGAAATTAGAGAACATTGATTTCATAGATGAAAATCATGAATCTGCTGAAGTGGCTGCGAGGTTCTCTGAACTGATTTACTGATGAATTTCATGGGCTGGTCTAGTCTGTTTATGGAGAAAATCATTTTTAAGAGTTGCTAAAGAAGCTGGAGTAAGAGCTGGAGCTAAACGCCTTCCAGTTTAGCCTAGGTAATTAGAGCAAACAAATTACACACACTGGAATTAAAATAAATTACTGTTCATACAGATATTATATATATATATATATATATATATATATATATATATATATATATATATATATATATATATATATATATATATATATATATATATATATATATCCTGACAAGTGTCAATTATGGATATCGGCTAAACAAAAAAAAATCCCTAAATTGTCATTGTTCATTTGACAAACATAATTAGGCAATTAAATGTGGCAGAATTCAAGTAGAAATATATTCCAAATATATTTTTATTTGTGTTGTCATATTTCTTCGGATATACTTCGATGTAGTTTCTCGAATGTTTCGTAACGTCTGTGGGAAGTTTTGGGGGAATTAGCGGGTATTACTGGATATACTTTGGGGGAATTTATATTTTAAGATATATGTCTGAAAATAATTTGGAATGATTTTTTTATAATATATTTCGATTTAATATTGAGAGAATTGAAAAAGACGAAAAAAATTTCGTAGGAAAAATGTGTCCCTAAATGCCTGGTCTCCTTTTTCACCACTCCTTCCTATCCTACCCTTTTCTTCTTCTATCCTTCTCTCCCTCCTCTTTCTCTCCTTCCCTACTTCCTTCACTCTTCTCCATCACTACTTCCTCCTCTTTAGTAACCTTCAACGCGCAGCGACTCCAATTTGTATCGAAGAATTGGTCGTCCGTCGGGAATCCGTCGGGTTTATGGCGACTGTTGCCGCTCTCGGGGGAAGTATGGCATCCTGCGCCGCCGTTTAACGAGTAAATAATACGGCCGGGGAGGATGTGGGGCAGGATTTAAGAAGTAAACGAAGGGAGTTCTACACCCTTCCAGAGGATCAGTGATCTAGAGCATGAGATCCTGCTCCCTGTAAGTGTATACCAGACCTAGTGTGGGAGATCCTAGGCTCTTACAATAAACTATAGACCTAGTGTGAGAGATCCTAGGCTCTTACAATAAACTATAGACCTAGTGTGAGAGATCCTAGGCTCTTACAATGAACTATAGACCTAGTGTTTGAAATCCTAGGCTCTTACAATGAACTATAGACCTAGTGTGGGAGATTCTAGGCTCTTACAATAAACTATAGACCTAGTGTGAGAGATCCTAGGCTCTTACAATAAACTATAGACCTAGTGTGAGAGATCCTAGGCTCTTACAATAAACTATAGACCTAGTGTGAGAGATCCTAGGCTCTTACAATGAACTATAGACCTAGTGTGAGAGATCCTAGGCTCTTACAATGAACTATAGACCTAGTGTGAGAGATCCTAGGCTCTTACAATAAACTATAGACCTAGTGTGAGAGATCCTAGGCTCTTACAATAAACTATAGACCTAGTGTGAGAGATCCTAGGCTCTTACAATGAACTATAGACCTAGTGTGAGAGATCCTAGGCTCTTACAATGAACTATAGACCTAGTGTTTGAAATCCTAGGCTCTTACAATGAACTATAGACCTAGTGTGGGAGATTCTAGGCTCTTACAATGAACTATAGACCTAGTGTGGGAGATCCTAGGCTCTTACAATGAACTATAGACCTAGTGCATAAGATTCTAGGCTCTTTCAATGAACTATAGACCTAGTGTGGGAGATCCTAGGCTCTTACAATGAACTATAGACCTAGTGTAGGAGATCCTAGGCTCTTACAATGAACTATAGTCCTAGTGTGGGAGATCCTAGGCTCTTTCAATGAACTATAGACCTAGTGTGTGAGATCCTAGGCTCTTACAATGAACTATAGGCCTAGTGTGGGAGATCCTAGGCTCTTACAATGAACTATAGACCTAGTGTAGGAGATCCTAGGCTCTTACAATGAACTATAGGCCTAGTGTGGGAGATCCTAGGCTCTTACAATGAACTATAGACCTAGTGTAGGAGATCCTAGGCTCTTACAATGAACTATAGGCCTAGTGTGTGAGATCCTAGGCTCTTACAATGAACTATAGGCCTAGTGTGGGGGATCCTAGGCTCTTACAATGAACTATAGACCTAGTGTAGGAGATCCTAGGCTCTTACAATGAACTATAGGCCTAGTGTGGGAGATCCTAGGCTCTTACAATGAACTATTGACCTAGTGTGAGAGGTTCTACAGTAATAACAATAGCAGTAATAATAAAAACAAGAATAACAACAAGAGCAATAAAATTACCAACAACAGCAACAATAATTCCAACAACAGTAACAACAACAAAAATAACACCACCAACAACAACAGTAACAACATCAACAGAAACATCAACAGCAGCAACAACAACAACATCAATAACAGCAACTAAAACAACAGTAAAATCAGCAACAATAACATCAACAGCAACAGTAACAGTAACAGCAACAATAACTACAATAACAACAGCAAATAATAGTAAAAATTATAACAATAACGGCAACTCAACAGTAATAACAATGCAACAATAACATTAATAACAGAATAACGATAGCAATACTAACAATTAATAACAGAAAGATAACAAGAACAGTGTTTCTTCTATCAACTTATTTTTTGCCTGTTGAAAAGCCTTTTTTCCCCACTCACAGACGTATCCAATGTTTTATCTTGGAGTTTGTTAGCAAGAAAGTTAATTGGCTGCGCTGTAGAGGCAAGGTCTGCGCCATACCTGGCCAGCACCTGGCCAGGTCTGCATCATACCTGGCCAGCACCTGGCCAGCACCTGGCAAAGCTCACTTCAAAGCTTTCTGCAGATTATTGCAATTAGTGGTTGTTGGAGGCAGCGGTGCAGTGATGGAGGTGCAGTGTTAGAAGGTTAGTGTTGGAGGCACAGTGTTGGAGGCACAGTGTTGGAGGCACAGTGTTGGAGGCACAGTGTTGGAGGCACAGTGTTGGAGGCACAGTGTTGGAGGCACAGTGTTGGAGGCACAGTGTTGGAGGCACAGTGTAGGAGGCACAGTGTTGGAGGCACAGTGTTGGAGGCACAGTGTTGGAGGCACAGTGTTGGAGGCTATGATGAAAAATGTTGGTGTGACAGCGAATTGCTTTTTTTTATGTTATGTAAATCATTTAAACAAGGTAAATATTGGCGCAATATATCGAACACACACACACACACACACACACACACACACACACACACACACACACACACACACACACACACACACACACACACACACACACACACACACACAAAGAGGAAAGATTACACACTAATTCTCTCTTTTACTTAATATATCACGAGCTTAGGGGAAAAAGAAGTGGAAAAAATTGAACAGATTTCCTGGGTACCCCTTGTTGCTGTTTTCACGGCCCGTCGTGTTTTCCAGGGAATTCCTCAAACCCTCTTAAATCCTTAATAGGATTATGGATTTCGAGATTACCCACATCACGTTTAAGCAAAGATTTTTTTTTGGGGGGACGATACTGTGTTATCCTGGCGACTCCCATGAGAGGAAAGGCAGATTTAGAGGGTTATCATGTTGGTGGGAATGATATCACGTTGAATTATGTCTGTTGAGGGCTTTTGTGATGTATTTTCAGAGGCAGGGTTCTCAGGTGTTGCATATATTTAAGTCTTCAAATATAGATTCTCAGGTGTTGCACATATCTAATCTTCAAATATAGATTCTCAGGTGTTGCACATATCTAATCTTCAAATATAGATTCCCAGGCGTTGTACATATCTAAGTCTTCCAGCCAGAAGCTGACTGTGGTCAGCTGACTGTAGTCAGGTGACTGTGGTCCGCTGACTGTGGTCCGCTGACTGTGGTCCGCTGACTGTGGTCCGCTGACTGTGGTCCGCTGACTGTGGTCAGCTGACTGTAGTCAGGTGACTGTGGTCCGCTGACTGTGGTCAGCTGACTGTGGTCAGCTGACTGTGGTCAGCTGACTGTGGTCAGGTGACTGTGGTCAGCTGACTGTGGTCAGGTGACTGTGGTCAGCTGACTGTGGTCAGGTGAATGTAATGCAACATTTAATTGGTGATATTGTCTCTCTTATACACTTAGTAACTGGTAGGTAACTGGTAGGTAACTGGTAGGTAACTGGTAGGTAACTGGAATCAG
Source organism: Cherax quadricarinatus (assembly GCF_038502225.1). Classification (NCBI taxonomy): domain Eukaryota; kingdom Metazoa; phylum Arthropoda; class Malacostraca; order Decapoda; family Parastacidae; genus Cherax; species Cherax quadricarinatus. Next base: position 6,127,231 of record NC_091364.1, on the reverse strand, counting down.
TAGAAATGTTAATTTTGAATCAAAGATGTATGATTATTCTTACATATGAAAGTAAATATGTAAGTTACCGAATTCAGCATAACATAAACAGTCTATAAATTCTGTCTGGGTAAAACGCAGGAAATTTCTCTAAACTTTTAACGCCATGTGCAATTTATTTATTGCTCATGCAAGTATAAATTATTTATTTATGGTATACATTTGTATTGATAAAAATTCATTACCCAGGTTGCGTTATTTTGGTAAATAAACTTTGTGGGTTATTTGTCTGAGTGTTTCTCATTCTGTCAGGGTAATTTTTTTTTTTTTTTTGGGGGGGGGGATTATTTATTTGATTGGTGCTGGATGTAATTTTTATCGTGGCAATTGTTTTGTGTCAGTCACGACTGTCTGGTTGAAAGTAACTTTCTTGTGTCACAGAAAGTAACTTTCTTGTACCTCATGAAGTAGCTTTCTTGTACCTCAGAAGTAACTTTTTTGTACCTCAGGAAGTAACTTTTTTGTACCTCAGGTAGTAACTTTTTTGTACCTCAGGAAGTAACTTTTTTGTACCTCAGGAAGTAACTTTTTTGTACCTCAGGGAGTAACTTTTTTGTACCTCAGAAAGTAACTTTCTTGTACCTCAGAAAGTAACTTTCTTGTACCTCAGAAAGTAACTTTCTTGTACCTCATGAAGTAACTTTCTTGTACCTCAGAAGTAACTTTCTTGAACCTCAGAAGTAACTTTCTTGTACCTCAGAAAGTAACTTTCTTGTACCTCAGAAAGTAACTTTCTTGTACCTCAGAAGTAACCTTCTTGAACCTCAGAAGTAACTTTCTTGAACCTCAGAAAGTAACTTTCTTGTACCTCAGAAAGTAACTTTCTTGTACCTCATGAAGTAACTTTCTTGTACCTCAGAAAGTAACTTTCTTGTACCTCAGAAGTAACTTTCTTGTACCTCATGAAGTAACTTTCTTGTACCTCAGAAAGTAACTTTCTTGTACCTCAGAAGTAACTTTCTTGTACCTCAGAAAGTAACTTTCTTGTACCTCAGAAGTAACTTTCTTGTACCTCAGAAAGTAACTTTCTTGTACCTCAGAAAGTAACTTTCTTGTACCTCAGGAAGTAACTTTCTTGTACCTCAGGAAGTAACTTTCTTGTACCTCAGAAAGTAACTTTCTTGTACCTCAGGAAGTAACTTTCTTGTACCTCAGAAAGTAACTTTCTTGTACCTCAGAAAGTAACTTTCTTGTACCTCAGGAAGTAACTTTCTTGTACCTCAGGAAGTAACTTTCTTGTACCTCAGGAAGTAACTTTCTTGTACCTCAGGAAGTAACTTTCTTGTATCTCAGAAAGTAACTTTCTTGTACCTCAGGAAGTAACTTTCTTGTTCCTCAGAAAGTAACTTGCTTGTACCTCAGAAAGTAACTTTCTTGTTCCTCAGAAAGTAACTTGCTTGTACCTCAGAAAGTAACTTTCTTGTACCTCAGGAAGTAACTTTCTTGTTCCTCAGAAAGTAACTTGCTTGTACCTCAGAAAGTAACTTGCTTGTCCTTCAGGCAGTAACTTTCTTGTTATGTCTCATAACAAATGAGTTGATGAAGGCATCGGCTCTTAGCCTGTAAACAAAGTCAGGAACCTTAACCTAACCTTGTAAATCCCTGTGTAAAAAAAGTGAGGGAGAGAGAGAGAGAGAGAGAGAGAGAGAGAGAGAGAGAGAGAGAGAGAGAGAGAGAGAGAGAGAGAGAGAGAGAGAGAGTAATCCAGGTGTGTTGCCTCAGTAAAGACTATGAACTTCCCATTGTGTCTTATTTACATACCTGCTTCTTGTACAAAGCTGCTCCCGCACTACTACCAAGTCTTCTCCCGTTATAAATAATTTCTCCTTTTACTCTCTGTTCATATATTGCACTCGTATCTATAGGTCTCTCTCTCTCTCTCTCTCTCTCTCTCTCTCTCTCTCTCTCTCTCTCTCTCTCTCTCTCTCTCTCTCTCTCTCTCTCTCTCTCTCTCTCAGTTCAGTTATTTACTTTTGATTCTTTATCATTGAAATTTATTTATAAACAGACTTTTTCTCACTCTGTTGTTTGTGTATACCTTCGGAAGGAGGTCATATATAGCAAGATTTAATAAAAGTAAGTGTGTTGCACCGTTACAAGCGATGTGGAGGAAGGAGGTAAGAAGGAGGAGAGGGAGACACACACACACACACACACACACACACACACACACACTAGACCGCCTTGTCACAGCACACACTGCCACTCTCTCGTCTCTCAACACCTCTTATTATGCAGTTGTCCAGTGGAGACTTCATGCAAAATTCACTCGGTTGCCCAGAAGGTATTGAACTCCTTATAAGTTGCTGGAGACTAGTCTCCAAGACATCTTTGAAGAAGAACGTTTGATGGAGTGAGCACCGCGGATTGCAAAGGTCACTTGCTTACATGAAAGGTATGGAGATTTCCTCCCCGTCAGAAAGATTAATATAAGAAGGAAAGATGAGGAGGAGGAGGAGGAGGAGCCGCAGCAGGAAGCAGAGGGGGAGGAACTGAAGGAGGGTGAAGAGGTGAAGTTGGGGAGGAGAAGGTGATACAGAAGGACGATGAAGGAATGAAGGTGTAGTAGGAGGATGAGGAGGAGCAGTGTAAAGATGAACTGATGAGCAACAGTAGGAGGACCAGCAGGCACAGCAACAGCAGCACCAGCAGCAACAACAACAGCAGCAACAGCAGCAGCAACAGCAGCATCAATGGCAACAACAGCAACAGCATCAATAGCAGCAACAGCAGCAGCAGCAACAACAACAGCAACAGCAGCAACAGCAGCAAAAGCAGCAGCATCAGCAGCAACAGTAGCAACAGGAGAAAGAAAAGATGAATAAGTGGCACCAGTACCTACCGGTACACTAGTCTCGAATACTAGGTAATGTTCAATCTATGTTGTGGTCCTAACTTTTTCTTCCTCCCATCTCCTTCCTTCCCTGTCCTTCTCTACCTATCCTTCCCTCCCATGCCTTTCCTTCCATGCCTCATTTTCCTTCTCTGTCTCCCTTTACAGACATACACGCCTCTTCACAAGGCTTACAGGGGATCCTGCTCCTCTCTGTGTGACTTGTAGTATGATTTTAAATTTTAGGAAAATCTTTATTATCCGTCTTTGGCAGATCTCTCTCTCTCTCTCTCTCTCTCTCTCTCTCTCTCTCTCTCTCTCTCTCTCTCTCTCTCTCTCTCTCTCTCTCTCTCTCTCTCTCTCTCTCATCCCTCGTCCTGCCCCCCATCCCTCCCCTTTTTTGCTTTGTTGCACACAGGAAAGATATGGAAATCTGTATTCTTCGTATACAATAACTTGCATAATACGTCCACCAACAGCCAGATAAAACATTTTCAGTCTCGCTTATATTTATTAAAGCTCATCCTTAGTTTTTTATTTATTTTATGAAACCTAACAAAAAGACGTTGATAAAAGTGGGGTAAACAAAAGACGTGACACAGGCTCCCCATGGTAGCCCCCCCTCAGCAGTCCCCTTACCAGCCCCCCTAGCACCAGCCTTCCCTTCTTTTACCCCTCTCATCCACACCTTTTCACCAATTTCCCTCTCACTCCATCCCCATCATTCCACTCCATATCCCTCCTACCCACACATACACACACACAGCAAGACCTTGCTGAGTGAGGAGTTTTGACCAGAGGAGAAATATTTCTATATGAGACATTCCCATATTTACAAATTCTTAAGGTTCCGGAGGGTAGAGACTTGAATTTGTAAACACTGGTTCCAGAAGTCTTGTTCCTGTGGCCAGCCTCCTCACTCAGCTGTTAAATTTCATTCCGAGCTTCAGCCCCAATGGAAATAAGTCACTTTGTTTGACTTGTTTGGGGTTATCCTACGTAATTTACACTATGTATGATAAGAGTAATTATGTGTATATATGCCTAAATAAACTTGTCCAGATAATTTTAGACTTATATCTACAGCAGAACTGAGAGTACTCGAAAGCTTGCATATTAGAGAACTTAAATCCGGACTCTGTCTGGAGGGTGTTCTGGGGATCAGCGCCCCCGCGGCCCTGTCCATGACCTGGTTCAGTGACAGTGATGCCTCAGTTAATCTGTTTACTTTCATAAGTTTACCTCTCTGTTATTCTATTTTGTTCTTGTACACACACACACACACACACACACACACACACACACACACACACACACACACATATACACATACACAAAGAGAGAGAAAGAAACTCAGAAGAGGATCCCAGAAGGGATCGAAATTACTATATATATATATATATATATATATATATATATATATATATATATATATATATATATATATATATATATATATATATAAAGAGAGAGAGAGAAAGAGGTAATTGGCCAGCCCTTTGCTCTGAGCTCGCCACCACCGACTGGAATGCTCTTCTCCAAGGGGATGTTGACAACAAAGTGAAAGCCTTCACTGGACACATCCTTAATCTACAACAAGAACACATTCCTCACTGGTAATATGTGACAAGGTCTACAGATCAGCCTTGGTTTGGCTTTCGTTGTAGAGAGGCTGCTACTGCTAAGTACAAGACGTGGCGAAGGTATAAGAGACATCCTACCACCTATAAAAGGAACTTGCACAGGTAAGCCTGTAGGCATATTGGTGAAGTTCAAAAGTAGGCCATTGCTAAATGGGAGGTGGACACAAAAAGAAAGCTAGCATCAGGTAGGGTAGGCTCCAAAACCTGGTGGTCCCTGGTCAAGGACAGACAAGGTTATCTGCCTGATGAACTCATTCCACCTCTAAATCGACAGGATGGGACCACCTCTACTAGTAGTTAATTGAAGGCGGACCTCTTTGCCGAACACTTTGCTACCAAAATGCAAGTTCCTGATCCAGCAAGGGACCCTCCTTGGCTTGCTACAAGAACTGTGTCAAAACTGTCAGTGGTGACAATAAGGCAGGAGGAGGTGTATTTCCTTCTTAAATAGCTTGACCAAGAAAAGGCTGTGGGCCCAGACAAGTTGAGCCAAAGATTGCTGAGAAGATGTACAGACCAGCTAGCAGCACCTCTAACTCGCATCTTTCAGCACTGCCTAGTACAGGGTAAATAGCCTTCTCTATGGAAAGAGGCAAATGTAGTCCCTGTTCACAAAAAGAAGAGCAGAGCAGAAATCAGCAACTACAGACCAGTGTCACTCCTGTCAATCACCGGTAAGATCCTTGAGACAATAATCTCAAGACATATGACAGTTTTTTGACTACCACTCACTATTTTGTGACCGTCAGTAAGGCTTCAGGAAAGGTTACCCTGCTGCTTATCTGTTGTTAAACCTCTCCACTAAATGACACCAGTCACTGGATGAATCCAAAGTCAGCTGTGTGGTATCACTGGACATTGCTGGCGCTTTCGGCCGTGTGTGGCACCAGGGCCTCTTAGCAAAACTTCAAGCACTGGAAATTGCAGGCTCTACGCTATGTCTCCTCAGTGATTACCTTCATGGTAGATCTCTATGGATAGTTCTCAATGGAACGGAATCAGCAAGACATCCTGTTGGGGCAAGTGTTCCACAAGGAAGCGTGCTGGGACCATTGTTATGGAATGTCTACTTCAATGACTTTCTTCATCTCATCCCAGAAACCCATGCATATGCAGGCGACTGTACAATGATATTCACTTATCCAAGAGAAGAAATGCCAGCTGCTCTAAGCTACATCAATTACCAGTTAAGAGCTATATCAGCTTGGGGAAACAGATGGTAAGTAACATCTGCACCTGAGAAAACGCAAATGATGATGGTCTCTAGGCACCATGATGGTAATGCCGGTGCAGTAGTAAGCATGACTGGGAGGGTGTTAGCACCTGGGGGAAGAAGTTGATATCCCTGGGGTGAAATTTGACTTCAAACTGACAATGAAGAACCATGCTGTAAATCTTGCAAACAAGGCAGCCAGGAAGCTTACAGCACTTCGCCGTAACTCGCATCTACTTGACAACAGGGGTTGCAATATTCTGTATGAGGCACAGGTACGCTTATACCTTGAGTATGCTCCACTTTCTTGGTTTGCCTGCCCCTCCCTCTCATCTGCGACTGCTTGACAGAGTAGAGAACAGAGCAAGACGTCTCATCTCTCGCCTGGACCTATCCTGGATAGATCTGCCATTTCAGCAGAACCTTCAACACAGGAGGGATGTAGATGGCCTTACTGTTATGTACAAGGCCAATATTGTAAAAGTCCCACACTTGGATCCACTTCGAGGACAGCGTGAAGCAAGCTTCTATACCACAAGACGGGCAGAAAGCAGCAACTTCACTCTGGCTGTACCCTTCTCCAGAACATCACTCCATCTGAGATCATATATACCCATGATGACTCGAGTATGGAACACATTCGTACAGCATAATGATGTCAACGAGATAAAGTCAGTTGTTCAAATGAAAATGCTGGCCCACAGATGGCTCCAACTTCATCCTGTTCCCTACTTGTATGTCTCGTAACAATAAAATGCTTTCAAATGAGCTGATGTAGGTAACAGCTCTTAGCTTGTCAATAAAGTTAGGAATCCTTAACCTGTAAATAGCTTGTCAGTAAAGCTAGGGATCCTTAACCTAACCTTGTCAAATCCTGTGTAAAAGAGAGAGAGAGAGAGAGAGAGAGAGAGAGAGAGAGAGAGAGAGAGAGAGAGAGAGAGAGAGACTGGTCAAATGTTATGGGGGAGGGTTTGGGGTGGTAGTGGGGAGGTGGAAAGCTTTTGGCATGGAAGAGTTTATATCATATTGAAAAAAATACTTTGGACTGGTGTGTGGAGCTTCGTTGCCTCGACGTCTTGTGTCGGCATCTTGTGTCGACATCTTGTGTCGACGTCTTGTGTCGACGTCTCAGTGAGTATCTATGGAGGTTTAAAGTGACTCCCGCTGTGCTGGGATATTTGATGTGAGTTGTGTCGACTTGTGCAGCGCTGACACTTGCACTCTATCACGAGGAATGAGAGAGAGCGAGAGACAGAGAGAGAGAGAGAGAGCCTGGTTAATAGTACACTAGTCATACTCTGGGGAGGACTAAAGTAGACCCGAGGGGTCGTTCCTTTAAACCATTCTCTTCCCCCTTTCAAAAAAAAAAAAAAAAAAGATTATTTCGCCCCTGGTTGTGTTTCCTTTTCACTACCAACATCGCTCAAGCATTTTTTTTTTCTTCCCCTTCCGAAGTTGACCTCTGAGTTTTTTTCCGCAGGGAGAGATTTTTAGAGTCTAGGTGATTCTCTTTCTATCTCTCTCTCTCTCTCTCTCTCTCTCTCTCTCTCTCTTTCACTTCTATCACATTTTTCCTCACTTATTTTCAATTCTTCATTACTCCTTCATTATTATTTCTCTCTGCTCTCTCTGTCTCTGTTTCTCTCTCTCACTCTCTCTCTCTCTCTCTCTCTCTCTCTCTCTCTCTCTCTCCTCCCCATCTCTTTTGACACATGGTTGACCGGACTTTAAAAAGAGCCCCTTCATGAAACATGGAGGGCGTGTACCTGGTCTCCGTACCGGGCCTCCGTACTGGGCCTCCGTACCGGGCCTCCGTACCGGGCCTTCGTACCGGGCCTCCGTACCGGGCCTCCGTAACGGGCCCCAATACCGAGCCTTTGTACCGGGCCTCCATACCTGGCCTCTGTACCGGGCATCTGTACCGGGTCTCTATACCTGGCCTCTGTACCGGGCATCCGTACCTGGCCCCTATACCTTGCCTCTGTACCGGGCATCCGTACCGGGCCTCTATACCTGGCCTCTGTACCGGGCATCCGTACCGGGCCTCTATACCTGGCCTCTGTACCGGGCATCCGTACCTGGCCCCTATACCTTGCCCCTGTACCGGGCATCCGTACCGGGCCTCTATACCTGGCCTCTGTACCGGGCATCCGTACCGGGCCTCTATACCGGGCATCCGTACCTGGCCCCTATACCTGGCCTCTGTACCGGGCATCCTTACCGGGCCTCTATACCGGGCCTCTGTACCGGGTAGAACAGAGAATTTCCTTCACTATACCGAAAATTCACTACTGACAAGTGTTTTATTTGCGTCTCTACGACCCTCGTGTATTTAGTTCTTAAGTTTTTAATAATAATAATAATAATAATAATAATAATAATAATAATAACAATAATAATAATAATAATTTAATAATAATAATAATAATAACTGCTAGCCCGAGTAAAAACCTTCAATCTGGCTAGCAGTTAATTACAGCCCTGGCTGACCAGTCTCCACCACTCACTAGTCAACCAGTCTCCACCACTCACCAGTCAACCAGTCTCCACCACCCACCAATCAACCAGTCTTACCTCCCACCAATCAACCAGTCTCCACCACTCACCAATCAACCAGTCTCCACCACTCACCAATCAACCAGTCTCCACCACTCACCAATCAACCAGTTTCCACCACTCACCAGTCAACCAGTCTCCACCACTCACTGATCAACCAGTCTCCACCACTCACCAGTCAACCAGTCTCCACCACCCACCAATCAACCAGTCTCCACCACTCACCAGTCAACAAGTCTCCACCACCCACCAATCAACCAGTCTTACCTCCCACCAATCAACCAGTCTCCACTCACCAATCAACCAGTCTCCACCACTCACCAATCAACCAGTCTCCACCACTCACCAATCAACCAGTCTCCACCACTCACCAATCAACCAGTCTCCACCACTCACCAGTCAACCAGTCTCCACCACTCACCAATCAACCAGTCTCCACCACTCACTAATCAACCAGTCTCCACCACTCACCAGTCAACCAGTCTCCACCACCCACCAATCAACCAGTCTTACCTCCCACCAATCAACCAGTCTCCACTCACCAATCAACCAGTCTCCACCACTCACCAATCAACCAGTCTCCACCACTCACCAATCAACCAGTCTCCACCACTCACCAATCAACCAGTCTCCACCACTCACCAGTCAACCAGTCTCCACCACTCACCAATCAACCAGTCTCCACTCACCAATCAACCAGTCTCCACCACTCACCAATCAACCAGTCTCCACCACTCACCAATCAACCAGTCTCCACCACTCACCAATCAACCAGTCTCCACCACTCACCAGTCAACCAGTCTCCACCACTCACCAGTCAACCAGTCTCCACCACCCACCAATCAACCAGTCTCCACCACCCACCAATCAACCAGTCTCCACCACCCACCAATCAACCAGTCTCCACCACTCACTAATCAACCAGTCTCCACCACCCACCAATCAACCAGTCTCCACCACTCACTAATCAACCAGTCTCCACCACCCACCAATCAACCAGTCTCCACCACCCACCAGTCAACCAGTCTCCACCACCCACCAATCAACCAGTCTTCACCACTCACTAATCAACCAGTCTCCACCACCCATCAATCAACCAGTCTCCACCACCCACCAATCAACCAGTCTCCACCACTCACTAATCAACCAGTCTCCACCACCCACCAGTCAACCAGTCTCCACCACTCACCAATCAACCAGTCTCCACCACCCACCAATCAACCAGTCTCCACCACCCACCAATCAACCAGTCTCCACCACCCACCAATCAACCAGTCTCCACCACTCACTAATCAACCAGTCTCCACCACCCACCAGTCAACCAGTCTCCACCACTCACCAATCAACCAGTCTCCACCACCCACCAATCAACCAGTCTCCACCACCCACCAATCAACCAGTCTCCACCACCCACCAATCAACCAGTCTCCACCACTCACCAGTCAACCAGTCTCCACCACTCACTAATCAACCAGTCTCCACCACCCACCAGTCAACCAGTCTCCACCACCCACCAATCAACCAGTCTCCACCACCCACCAATCAACCAGTCTCCACCACCCACCAATCAACCAGTCTCCACCACCCACCAATCAACCAGTCTCCACCACTCACTAATCAACCAGTCTCCACCACCCACCAGTCAACCAGTCTCCACCACTCACCAATCAACCAGTCTCCACCACCCACCAATCAACCAGTCTCCACCACCCACCAATCAACCAGTCTCCACCACCCACCAATCAACCAGTCTCCACCACTCACCAGTCAACCAGTCTCCACCACTCACTAATCAACCAGTCTCCACCACCCACCAATCAACCAGTCTCCACCACCCACCAATCAACCAGTCTCCACCACCCACCAATCAACCAGTCTCCACCACTCACCAGTCAACCAGTCTCCACCACTCACCAATCAACCAGTCTCCACCACCCACCAGTCAACCAGTCTCCACCACCCAACAATCATCCAGTCTCCACCACCCACCAATCAACCAGTCTCCACCACTCACTAATCAACCAGTCTCCACCACCCACCAGTCAACCAGTCTCCACCACTCACCAATCAACCAGTCTCCACCACCCACCAATCAACCAGTCTCCACCACCCACCAATCAACCAGTCTCCACCACCCACCAATCAACCAGTCTCCACCACTCACCAGTCAACCAGTCTCCACCACTCACTAATCAACCAGTCTCCACCACCCACCAGTCAACCAGTCTCCACCACCCACCAATCAACCAGTCTCCACCACCCACCAATCAACCAGTCTCCACCACCCACCAATCAACCAGTCTCCACCACCCACCAATCAACCAGTCTCCACCACTCACTAATCAACCAGTCTCCACCACCCACCAGTCAACCAGTCTCCACCACTCACCAATCAACCAGTCTCCACCACCCACCAATCAACCAGTCTCCACCACCCACCAATCAACCAGTCTCCACCACTCACCAATCAACCAGTCTCCACCACTCACCAGTCAACTAGTCTCCACCACTCACTAATCAACCAGTCTCCACCACCCACCAATCAACCAGTCTCCACCACCCACCAATCAACCAGTCTCCACCACCCACCAATCAACCAGTCTCCACCACTCACCAGTCAACCAGTCTCCACCACTCACCAATCAACCAGTCTCCACCACCCACCAGTCAACCAGTCTCCACTACCCACCAGTCAACCAGTCTCCACTACCCACCAGTCAACCAGTCTCCACCACTCACCAATCAACCAGTCTCCACCACTCACCAGTCAACCAGTCTCCACCACTCACCAATCAACCAGTCTCCACCACCCACCAATCAACCAGTCTCCACCACCCACCAATCAACCAGTCTCCACCACTCACCAGTCAACCAGTCTCCACCACTCACCAATCAACCAGTCTCCACCACCCACCAGTCAACCAGTCTCCACCACCCACCAATCAACCAGTCTCCACCACTCACTAATCAACCAGTCTCCACCACCCACCAATCAACCAGTCTCCACCACTCACCAGTCAACCAGTCTCCACCACTCACCAATCAACCAGTCTCCACCACCCACCAGTCAACCAGTCTCCACCACCCACCAATCAACCAGTCTCCACCACTCACCAGTCAACCAGTCTCCACCACTCACCAATCAACCAGTCTCCACCACCCACCAGTCAACCAGTCTCCACCACCCACCAATCAACCAGTCTCCACCACTCACTAGTCAACCAGTCTCCACCACCCACCAATCAACCAGTCTCCACCACTCACCAGTCAACCAGTCTTACCTCCCATACAATACACAACAGAGATATATCACATAATAATTAATGGGGTAACTGAGAAAAACATTTAACCTGAGTTGAAAAAACAGACTCAAATTTCTAAGAGTTAATTACTGTAGTGCATACTAATATGCAGTCTATAAATTAATGGGGTATTGGTACCGGGTAATGGGTAGGATTTGTGGAGAACTAGATACAATAATATTATGGTATAAACAAAGGAAATCAAGCTTATTAGACTCACCTTAAAAAGTACGTCCAAATCTCACATCTCTAGTAGTTCGGTCGCTAGTGTACTCAGCTCACACACTGAGGTCCGTGGTTCGATCCCCGGTACGGGTGGAAAACATTTGGATATGTTTCCTTAAGACACCTGCTGTCCCTGTTCATCTAGGAGTAAAATAGGTACCTGGGTGTTAGTGGACTGGTATGGGTCGCATCCTGGAGGCAAAATTGACTTAATTTGCCCGAAATGCTCTGCATAACAAGGGGCTTTCTATACACTAGTGTGTCACTGATGTCAGCAATGGTCTGTATACGTTGTACATGTAGAAATAAAGATTATTTTCTTTATTATTAATACTATCATTATTATTCCTCTATATTTTCCCTCACAGTACTTTCATCCTTCTTCATTTAATGTAGCTTAATACGTTGTTATTCATTACTGTGTGTCAGGACAAAAACTCTGGGAATTCAAGTCTGGTGGAGGCTTATGGTGGGAGGATATGTGAGGTGTGTCAACACTGTGGGTGTGGAGGATGTGTGAGGTGTGCCAACGCTGTGGGTGTGGAGGATGTGTGAGGTGTGCCAACGCTGTGGGTGTGGAGGATGTGTGAGGTGTGCCAACGCTGTGGGTGTGGAGGATGTGTGAGGTGTGTCAACACTGTGGGTGTGGAGGATGTGTGAGGTGTGTCAACACTGTGGGTGTGGAGGATGTGTGAGGTGTGTCAACACTGTGGGTGTGGAGGATGTGTGAGGTGTGTCAACACTGTGGGTGTGGAGGATGTGTGAGGTGTGTCAACACTGTGGGTGTGGAGGATGTGTGAGGTGTGTCAACACTGTGGGTGTGGAGGATGTGAGGTGTGTCAACACTGTGGGTGTGGAGGATGTGTGAGGTGTGCCAACGCTGTGGGTGTGGAGGATGTGTGAGGTGTGCCAACGCTGTGGGTGTGGAGGATGTGTGAGGTGTGTCAACACTGTGGGTGTGGAGGATGTGTGAGGTGTGTCAACACTGTGGGTGTGGAGGATGTGTGAGGTGTGTCAACACTGTGGGTGTGGAGGATGTGTGAGGTGTGTCAACACTGTGGTGTGGAGGATGCGTGAGGTGTGTCAACACTGTGGGTGTGGAGGATGTGTGAGGTGTGTCAACACTGTGGGTGTGGAGGATGTGTGAGGGGTGTCAACACTGTGGGTGTGGAGGATGTGTGAGGTGTGTCAACACTGTGGGTGTGGAGGATGTGTGAGGTGTGTCAACACTGTGGGTGTGGAGGATGTGTGAGGTGTGTCAACACTGTGGGTGTGGAGGATGTGTGAGGGGTGTCAACACTGTGGGTGTGAAGGATGTGTGAGGTGTATCAACACTGCGGGTGTGAAGGATGTGTGAGGTGTGTCAACACTGTGGGTGTGGAGGATGTGTGAGGTGTGTCAACACTGTGGGTGTGGAGGATGTGTGAGGTGTGTCAACACTGTGGGTGTGGAGGATGTGTGAGGTGTGTCAACACTGTGGGTGTGGAGGATGTGAGGTGTGTCAACACTGTGGGTGTGGAGGAAGTGTGAGATGTGTCAACACTGTGGGTGTGGAGGAGGTGTGAGGTGTGTCAACACTGTGGGTGTGGAGGATGTGTGAGGTGTGTCAACACTGTGGGTGTGGAGGATGTGAGGTGTGTCAACACTGTGGGTGTGGAGGAAGTGTGAGGTGTGTCAACACTGTGGGTGTGGAGGATGTGTGAGATGTGTCAACACTGTGGTGTGGAGGATGTGTGAGGTGTGTCAACACTGTGGGTGTGGAGGAAGTGTGAGGTGTCTCAACACTGTGGGTGTGGAGGATGTGTGAGGTGTGTCAACACTGTGGGTGTGGAGGATGTGTGAGATGTGTCAACACTGTGGTGTGGAGGATGTGTGAGGTGTGTCAACACTGTGGGTGTGGAGGATGTGAGGTGTGTCAACACTGTGGGTGAGGAGGAAGTGTGAGGTGTGTCAACACTGTGGGTGTGGAGGATGTGAGGTGTGTCAACACTGTGGGTGTGGAGGAAGTGTGAGGTGTGTCAACACTGTGGGTGTGGAGGATGTGTGAGATGTGTCAACACTGTGGTGTGGAGGATGTGTGAGGTGTGTCAACACTGTGGGTGTGGAGGATGCGTGAGGTGTGTCAACACTGTGGGTGTGGAGGATGTGTGAGGTGTGTCAACACTGTGGGTGTGGAGGATGTGTGAGGTGTGCCAACACTGTGGGTGTGGAGGATGTGTGAGGTGTGTCAACACTGTGGGTGTGGAGGATGTGTGAGGTGTGTCAACACTGTGGGTGTGGAGGATGTGAGGTGTGTCAACACTGTGGGTGTGGAGGAAGTGTGAGGTGTGTCAACACTGTGGGTGTGGAGGAAGTGTGAGGTGTGTCAACACTGTGGGTGTGGAGGAAGTGTGAGGTGTGTCAACACTGTGGGTGTGGAGGAAGTGTGAGGTGTGTCAACACTGTGGGTGTGGAGGATGTGTGAGATGTGTCAACACTGTGGTGTGGAGGATGTGTGAGGTGTGTCAACACTGTGGGTGTGGAGGATGTGTGAGGTGTGTCAACACTGTGGGTGTGGAGGATGTGTGAGGTGTGTCAACACTGTGGGTGTGGAGGATGTGTGAGGTGTGTCAACACTGTGGGTGTGGAGGATGTGTGAGGTGTGTCAACACTGTGGGTGTGGAGGATGTGTGAGATGTGTCAACACTGTGGTGTGGAGGATGTGTGAGGTGTGTCAACACTGTGGGTGTGGAGGATGTGTGAGGTGTGTCAACACTGTGGGTGTGGAGGATGTGTGAGGTGTGTCAACACTGTGGGTGTGGAGGATGTGTGAGGTGTGTCAACACTGTGGGTGTGGAGGATGTGTGAGATGTGTCAACACTGTGGTGTGGAGGATGTGTGAGGTGTGTCAACACTGTGGGTGTGGAGGATGTGAGGTGTGTCAACACTGTGGGTGTGGAGGAAGTGTGAGGTGTGTCAACACTGTGGGTGTGGAGGATGTGTGAGGTGTGTCAACACTGGGTGTGGAGGATGTGTGAGGTGTGTCAACACTGTGGGTGTGGAGGAAGTGCGAGGTGTGTCAACACTGTGGGTGTGGAGGATGTGTGAGGTGTGTCAACACTGTGGGTGTGGAGGATGTGTGAGATGTGTCAACACTGTGGTGTGGAGGATGTGTGAGGTGTGTCAACACTGTGGGTGTGGAGGATGCGTGAGGTGTGTCAACACTGTGGGTGTGGAGGATGTGTGAGGTGTGTCAACACTGGGTGTGGAGGATGTGTGAGGTGTGCCAACACTGGGTGTGGAGGATGTGTGAGGTGTGTCAACACTGTGGGTGTGGAGGATGTGTGAGGTGTGTCAACACTGTGGTGTGGAGGATGTGTGAGGTGTGTCAACACTGTGGGTGTGGAGGATGTGTGAGATGTGTCAACACTGTGGTGTGGAGGATGCGTGAGGTGTGTCAACACTGTGGTGTGGAGGATGTGTGAGATGTGTCAACACTGTGGTGTGGAGGATGTGTGAGGTGTGTCAACACTGTGGGTGTGGAGGATGTGTGAGATGTGTCAACACTGTGGTGTGGAGGATGCGTGAGGTGTGTCAACACTGTGGGTGTGGAGGATGTGTGAGATGTGTCAACACTGTGGGTGTGGAGGATGTGTGAGGTGTGTCAACACTGTGGGTGTGGAGGATGTGTGAGGTGTGTCAACACTGTGGGTGTGGAGGATGTGTGAGGTGTGTCAACACTGTGGGTGTGGAGGATGTGTGAGGTGTGTCAACACTGTGGGTGTGGAGGATGTGTGAGATGTGTCAACACTGTGGGTGTGGAGGATGTGTGAGGTGTGTCAACACTGTGGGTGTGGAGGATGTGTGAGGTGTGTCAACACTGTGGGTGTGGAGGATGTGTGAGATGTGTCAACACTGTGGGTGTGGAGGATGTGTGAGGTGTGTCAACACTGTGGTGTGGAGGATGCGTGAGGTGTGTCAACACTGTGGGTGTGGAGGATGTGTGAGATGTGTCAACACTGTGGTGTGGAGGATGTGTGAGGTGTGTCAACACTGTGGGTGTGGAGGATGCGTGAGGTGTGTCAACACTGTGGGTGTGGAGGATGTGTGAGGTGTGTCAACACTGGGTGTGGAGGATGTGTGAGGTGTGCCAACACTGGGTGTGGAGGATGTGTGAGGTGTGTCAACACTGTGGGTGTGGAGGATGTGTGAGGTGTGTCAACACTGGGTGTGGAGGATGTGTGAGGTGTGTCAACACTGTGGGTGTGGAGGAAGTGCGAGGTGTGTCAACACTGTGGGTGTGGAGGATGTATGAGGCGTATCAACACTGCGGGTGTGAAGGATGTGTGAGGTGTGTCAACACTGTGGGTGTGGAGGATGTGTGAGGTGTGTCAACGCTGTGGGTGTGGAGGATGTGTGAGGTGTGTCAACACTGTGAGTGTGAAGGATGTGTGAGGTGTGTCAACACTGAAGGTGTGGAGGATGTGTGAGGTGTGTCAACACTGTGGGTGTGGAGGATGTGTGAGGTGTATCAACACTGCGGGTGTGAAGGATGTGTGAGGTGTGTCAACACTGTGGGTGTGGAGGATGTGTGAGGTGTGTCAACACTGTGGGTACGAAGGATGTGTGAGGTGTGTCAACACTGTGGGTGTGGAGGATGTGTGAGATGTGTCAACACAGTGGGTGTGGAGGAAGTGTGAGGTGTGTCAACACTGTGGGTGTGGAGGAAGTGTGAGGTATGTCAACACTGTGGGTGTGGAGGATGTGTGAGGTGTGTCAACACTGGGTGTGGAGAATGTGTGAGGTGTGTCAACACTGTGGGTGTGGAGGAAGTGTGAGGTGTGTCAACACTGTGGATGTGGAGGATGTGTGAGGTGTGTCAACACTGTGGGTGTGGAGGATGTGTGAGATGTGTCAACACTGTGGTGTGGAGGATGTGTGAGGTGTGTCAACACTGTGGGTGTGGAGGATGCGTGAGGTGTGTCAACACTGTGGGTGTGGAGGATGTGTGAGGTGTGTCAACACTGTGGGTGTGGAGGATGTGTGAGGTGTGTCAACACTGTGGGTGTGGAGGATGTGTGAGGTGTGTCAACACTGTGGGTGTGGAGGATGTGTGAGGTGTATCAACACTGCGGGTGTGAAGGATGTGTGAGGTGTGTCAACACTGTGGGTGTGGAGGATGTGTGAGGTGTGTCAACACTGTGGGTGCGAAGGATGTGTGAGGTGTGTCAACACTGTGGGTGTGGAGGATGTGTGAGGTGTCAACACTGGGTGTGGAGGATGTGTGAGGTGTGTCAACACTGTGGGTGTGGAGGATGTGTGAGATGTGTCAACACTGTGGGTGTGGAGGATGTGTGAGGTGTGTCAACACTGTGGGTGTGAAGGATGTGTGAGGTGTGTCAACACTGTGGGTGTGGAGGATGTGTGAGATGTGTCAACACTGTGGGTGTGGAGGAAGTGTGAGGTGTGTCAACACTGTGGGTGTGGAGGAAGTGAGAGATGTGTCAACACTATGGGTGTGGAGGATGTGTGAGGTGTGTCAACACTGTGGGTGTGGAGGATGTGTGAGGTGTGTCAACACTGTGGGTGTGGAGGATGTGTGAGGTGTGTCAACACTGTGGGTGTGGAGGATGTGTGAGGTGTGTCAACACTGGGTGTGGAGGATGTGTGAGGTGTGTCAACACTGTGGGTGTGGAGGAAGTGTGAGGTGTGTCAACACTGTGGGTGTGGAGGATGTGTGAGGTGTCAACACTGGGTGTGGAGGATGTGTGAGGTGTGTCAACACTGTGGGTGTGGAGGATGTGTGAGGTGTGTCAACACTGTGGGTGTGGAGGATGTGTGAGGTGTGTCAACACTGTGGGTGTGGAGGATGTGAGGTGTGCCAACGCTGTGGGTGTGGAGGATGTGTGAGGTGTGTCAACACTGTGGGTGTGGAGGAAGTGTGAGATGTGTCAACACTGTGGGTGTGAATGATGTGTGAGGTGTGTCAACACTGTGGGTGTGGAGGATGTGTGAGATGTGTCAACACTGTGGGTGTGGAGGAAGTGTGAGGTGTGTCAACACTGTGGGTGTGGAGGATGTGTGAGATGTGTCAACACTGTGGGTGTGGAGGAAGTGTGAGGTGTGTCAACACTGTGGGTGTGGAGGAAGTGTGAGATGTGTCTACACTGTGGGTGTGGAGGATGTGTGAGGTGTGTCAACACTGTGGGTGTGGAGGAAGTGTGAGATGTGTCAACACTGTGGGTGTGGAGGAAGTGTGAGATGTGTCAACACTGTGGGTGTAGAGGAAGTGTGAGATGTGTCAACACTGTGGGTGTGGAGGAAGTGTGAGATGTGTCAACACTGTGGGTGTGGAGGAAGTGTGAGATGTGTCACACTGTGGGTGTGGAGGAAGTGTGAGATGTGTCACACTGTGGGTGTGGAGGAAGTGTGAGATGTGTCAACACTGTGGGTGTGGAGGATGTGTGAGGTGTGTCAACACTGTGGGTGTGGAGGAAGTGTGAGATGTGTCAACACTGTGGGTGTGGAGGAAGTGTGAGATGTGTCAACACTGTGGGTGTGGAGGAAGTGTGAGATGTGTCAACACTGTGGGTGTGGAACTGCTTTGGCAGTGGGTGATTTCCTGTTGCCTGAGATAATCTGGGACACGCGTTATGTTCCTCACTCGACCATCAGAGACATATTTTTAAGAGATGTTTTAAAAACCTGCTCTTTAACTGAGACATAAAAAGCTGGTGGACGCAGGAAGGAGAAGTAACATCAGAACAATAGCAGAATTACCTACAAAATTTTACGTAAATGGACATAGATGTAGCTTTGTCAAGCCGTAACGGCTTGACAAAGCTCCTGGAGAGAGAAACTTTGCCAAATAAAATGCCATATTAGTTGCATCTGTGTCCATTTGCCTAACATCAGGACAAGCTGGTATCAAAATGAGACGTGTTTGTCAGCGGGACTTGTGTCACTGCCTAGAGGTTGTGACACCCTCTGTTGTGTACCAACAGATTCTAATGAAAGTGTACGAGGATTATGGTGATGCTGCGTTAATGTAGGGTGTTCCGGACGCAGTATTGTGTTTCTTATATTCCACTGTGCCGGAGGATGCTAGTTCTCAGAATGGCTCAACGGAAAGTTGGGAAAGTCAGGATTTGTTATGTGATACTGGTGAGGCCCTACCCGCAAGGGGTCTACAGTAGTCCCGGTTCAGATTTGCTCACCTCCCAACAACAATAGCTACTATATAACTGACTCACTGTAAATATGTGAGAATGTGTAGAGAGACTAAGAAGGGAATATGCTCTGGAGATATGATGTGTCTGTGGTGTTTGTTGAAGACACTTTTAAAAAGATGGACGCTGTCTTCACATTTTTGTTTATGTTGCACATATGTTGACGAGTCGCCTCAAAGAGAAACCGTCTACGTTTGTGAGAGAGGGGTGCCCTTTTATTATGCGCCAGGGAGAGAAGGGTGAGTGATCGTGTGTTCAGAGTGGATGGGGAGTGGTGGCAGTTTTTTTCGTAATAGTTGTGTGAGTGTGTGTGAGCCGGCAGAGAGCAATGTGCGAGTTAAAAATTATTTTATGAAAGGGGGAGTTGGTGCATTATTTGAGGTCGTTGCCGTCTATGTCAATTGTAGCTGGGAACTGGAACTGTACAGTGAGGGGAAAGGATGTCACCTAACGGCACACTATTCTCAGGTACTGGATGAGGTACTGAGGGATGTGCATATGAAAGATGCGTATAACTTCCAGGAGATCTCTCCCCAGCATACGAAACCTACATTCAAAGGGAATAAGAGGCGCTGTAAGATGGCATGTATATAGCGGGGGCGGGACGTGTCAAGTGGGTGAGGAGAGTCCCGGCAGCTGTCTCGGATCATTGGGCAGTAATATCTGAAGTTGTATGGAATCAAACTGGGGTTAAGGTCTCGTCATACTGGAAGCTCACTGCGGCTAATACCCTGCTCACACACTCACTGTTACTCACTTTACTTTCAAACTACCCTGATAGCTGCTTCACTGCCACGCATATTACTTTCAAGCTACGCTGATAGCTGCCTCACTACTTCTCAGCATTGATACCTGAGCATTCCTAGTCAGGTTCACTAATCCAGGATCTGTAGTCTAGTCAAGAAGACACACAATATTAATCTGGTTGTGATTAACGGGAAATTGGGTAGGGGGATTGAAATGACAAAGGGTATTGAGGGGGGGTTACCTACAGCTCCAGGTATTGTCTGAGTGGTTGTGAGACCCCCTTTTTTTTGTAGGATGGTAAAGGTTTGAGTGGATCTCATGCGAGCAATGAAAAGGTTTGAATAAATTGCTTAGAAAAACGACAAGTTGATAAATAAGACATTCTGCAACACTTGGGAATCCCTATTCTGGAAACGTTTCGCCAGCCAGTGGTTTCTTTAGTCTAATGCAGAGAAACAGCAGAAGATGAGGAAGAGTTTAAAGGTAATCAGTCCCTCAGCCCGGAGTCGATGTGTTCAGTCCATTAACCATGGGTGAAGTGCAGCATATTCGCCGAGATGGGGTTTATATGCTGCAGACAGATCAGATGAAGCACTGGTAAGCGGAGTCAGGAAAAGATTTATCTAGGAATCGTACGGAATGTTGATGACGTTATGTCAGTGAGTGATTAATGTTAGGTTAGTTATTTGATGTGGTTAGAACGTATAGAGAGATGACAAGGTTGGTGGTAAACGAAGGCAAATCGATGATCATAAAGTTGGAGAAGATACGTATTTATCACAAGGAAAATAGGTTTGTTGAAGATTTGTGGCTTTCTATTTGCTAATGACAGAGGTCGAGTAGGGTAGGAAAACTCCGAACAAGATCAGGATGGTATCGCTAAGCACAAAGAATTTTCTCGGCCACATCATCTTACATTTTAATAAATGCTGTATGTTGTGACTACTTTATTGTATAGCAAGACTTTTTATGTCTCAGGCGTGTAGCCTAAGACGGAGCAAGTGGTGACACAGTTTCCCGAAGCGTTGTTTACATTTCCCCGAAAACGCAGCGTGAGAGGCTGTCAGGGGATGTGATAATGTTGCCAACAAGGAGAGGAAGGGGAAGGTAGGGGACGGGGATTGATATGAGGAGGTGGACTTTACATATATATGTGTTGCGCCCCTGAACTGGACGCAATGTATATATAATATTCTGTATATATATTTTTTATCACATAATTTTATATTGGAGATGTTTTTATTAACAGCTAAAATGAAAATATCTTGCTTATATTATTATTTGACATAGCTTGTGTAAATTAGGTAGGATATATTTAGTTGTATAATTGGCTTACTTTTATTAACTCTTTGTCCGCTTGTTTCAATCACTGGGGTAGTTGTGAGTCACGTGATCACACCCAATGCTGGGGCTGGTGGGTTTGTCTCACTCAATTACCTCCTGGTTTCTAGCCTCTCCTAGGAGACACATCAAGCTCTCTCTCTGATGGTTGATTCCCTCTCTTTAGGGTCCCGTCGAGTTCTCTCTTACTCCGGTGGTTAATTTGTTGGTTCAGCTATACTTAAGCTGCCTTGTGATTTACTTTATGGTTGGTATAGTATGTCTCCGTGAGTGAGACGGCACTATTCGTCACTCCGTGACGCGCAGTATAAATCTATCTCAGGGAATAAGAAGACATCACTAGATTTGAATTTATAGTCATATTCTCATTTGTATATATGTTATTGGATTGTTTATATTCTTGTCTTTTCATAGTATGTATCAGTCGGTACTTGATAACCTTAATTATTGAAGGTAAACCAAAATATAGATATCAAGAGAAGTGTAGGAGCCTGGCTCTTTATTTATGTCAAATATTTTAAGCCAAGATGGCAAGTTCTGCCTATTCGGCTATTCGGATATGTTGTGTATCTTTATACGTATATGCTTCTAAACTGTTGTATTCTGAGCACCTCTGCAAAAGCAGTGATAATGTGTGAGTGTGGTGAAAGTGTTGAATGATGATGAAAGTATTTTCTTTTTGGGGATTTTCTTTCTTTTTTGGGTCACCCTGCCTCGGTGGGAGACGGCCGACTTGTTGAATATATATATATATATATATATATATATATATATATATATATATATATATATATATATATATATAGAGGGACCCTCATCCTCAGAGAAAAGAATAAACTTGCTTCAGGGAAAACTCAAGGTTCTCCCTGAAGCTGTTTGAGAATTTTCTCCTACCACCCCCTATATTTTATGTATATTTTATTTAAAGACAAAATACATTGACAAAACATTCATAAAAATACGATAGAAAGTAAAACAACATAGGTGACTCAGAGCTACATCTCGAATACTTCGTCCAGCTCCCCGGCGGTGGGCCGCGTGCCCAGAATGCTGCAGGCATTTCCTCTCTGGATTGCAACACTGAGTCTCTGAAAGAGGAAGCTGGTCGCCCTGTGGTCCATGGTTTCTATGATGAGCTTTTCACCCAGCTCTATTAAGAACTTTATAGCACACTTTCCCCATGCTCCAAGGGTCTCCGACCCTATTGGGATGAAGTTATAGCAAGGGGGAAGGTCTTCATATTTGCGGATCTTCTGGGTCTCCCTGCTCCACCCCCTTCCACTACGGAGTATGGCAAGTAGGTGTCTGCCAATGTGGCGGCACATGTGTAGTCCCAGGCAATCTGCTTTCCATCCTTCCAAGGTAGCATAGTGGCTCCATCAGGACGCTTTTGACTTCCGTCAGACCTCTGCACTTGGGGTTCCCGTTGAGCTGGGCAACGGGCTGTGGCGAGGCTTCTCTTTATGATGTCATTGACCTCCTCATGCCTGGCATACTTCCCTTCTGCTGTGTGACACACGAGACCATGAAGTCCGAATTGATCAGCTGTCGCCCTGCCGCAAATACACCTATGTTCGGTAAGGATGGGGGCGGCTAGGCGAAGAGCAACACCAATCCGAATGGCCTGTGGGTCTAGTCGAGTTCCCAAGGAGGAATTGGGAACAGCTAACAGGAAATCTCCTTTGTGTGGTGCCTTCACTGCCAGGAGACGAGCTTTGTCCTTTCCTGAAGCATTGGAGAGCATTGTGTTGGCTATTTTTTCCATGATCGGTTCGTCCCAGTGGGACTGTTTGTGTTCTTTGGGAGGAGCTGGTCTACTGGAGGAATCTGTAAGGGTGTCCCACCGAATCGCTGCTTCAGTAAACCTGGGGTCTTGAGCTCCTACCACGTCTCTCAAGCGTTCGGGAACAATCTTCTTGACTAATGCACTGGAAGCCAAACACGAAGACAGAAAAGCAGGTAAAGCAACATGCGTTGCTTTGCGCACCCCTATACCTCCCAGTCGTACTGGGAGGGTTGCCTGATCCCATTGCTGATCCTCTAGTGACAGGTTCAGTGCCTTCTTAAGGGTTGACCTCAGGTGTGCGTCATATTCGTCGAGTGTTGGGTTGTCAAAAGAGGGTGCACACCTCAGGAAGTAAGTGAGTCTTGGAATAGTAAGGCACCTTGTGAGGAGATACAGAGCATCATGGGCATCAAGATTGCTTATTCTCTCCTCCATTCTCATCAGGTCATTCAATTTGTCCTTGAAGACTGTGTCGATGGCCTGCTGACCCAGCGGTGCTCCCAGAAGGGTACTGAACATCAAAATGGTATACAATACCGACAGGTTGGTAGGTAAGACACATAGGCAACAGTTAGGCAACTTTATTCCGAAACGTTTCGCCTACACAGTAGGCTTCTTCAGTCGAATACAGAAAGTAGTCTACTGTGTAGGCGAAACGTTTCGGAATAAAGTTGCCTAACTGTTGCCTATGTGTCTTACCTACCAACCAGGAGGGTACTGTTGGACGGAATGGTAGTAGAGACTTCTGGGAGGATTCTTCGCACAGCATTGATTATTTCCTGGTTCGCTGTGATGATTTCACACTTGGATGGATTGAGGATGAGTCCCTAGTCTTCTCCCTGTGTTTTCACCAGTTGTAGGTCCCCCACCAGGGACTCTTCAGTACCTGCCAGAGTGCCATCATCCAGGTACCAGATGTTGAGCTCGCTGCGTACGCTGGAAGTTAGTTCTCTTACTACCAAGCAGAAGAGAAGTGGAGCGAGTGGGTCACCCTGCTGAACACCTTCTGATGATTGAATTTCATGTTCTCCAAACAAAAGAATTGAGGGTTTGCTGTAGCCAGCTGAAATGAAGGGAAAAAGACTGGGGAACCGATCCTGAACAGCTGGCAAAACAGCATCTCTCTTCACCATATTAAAAGCATTTCTAAAATCAAGTTTGACTATGGCCTTGTCTTCTGGTAGGTCCCTGATGTAGGCCCTTGCGGCATGAGCTGCGGCTTCACTGCCTTGAGGGACCCCAAAGCCCAGTTGGTGTGGCTGGAGTAAACTGGCAGCTTCTAGGCGAATGTTTCTTACTGCTGCTTTGGCAACGAGACGGCGATATATATACATATATACATATGTCGTGCCGAATAGGCAGAACTTGCGATCTTGGCTTAAATAGCAACGCTCATCTTGCCATATAGGACAAGCGAAAATTTGTGTATGCAATAATTTCGCCAAAATCATTCTGAACCTAACGAAAAAAATATATTTAACTGTGTTTGTTTAGTATTAAATTATTGTAAACAAATCTAAAATATATTTAGTTGGGTTAGGCTAAAATAAATTGCCCTTGTTATAATAAGGTTAGGTAAGTTTTCTACGTTTCTTTTGGTCCAAAATTAAAATTTTTTACCTTATCATTATTGAAAAAAATATATCTTTAAATGTATAAAAGAAAAATTTAGAGAGGACTAAATTTTAAATGAGTTCTTGCTAACTGACCAGTTTTACATATTCGGCCCGACATATATATATACACATATATATATATATATATATATAT
Organism: Cherax quadricarinatus; assembly: GCF_038502225.1. NCBI lineage: Eukaryota > Metazoa > Arthropoda > Malacostraca > Decapoda > Parastacidae > Cherax > Cherax quadricarinatus. The sequence continues at coordinate 6,102,568 of NC_091364.1, read as the reverse complement.
ATATATATATATATATATATATATATATATATATATATATATTACTCCTCTAGACAGCTTTACTAGTAAAAATCTTAAATTTTATTTTATTACTTTTTAATTCATTCATTTGGGATCCTTATAATATTGAAGATGGTTATAGAGTAGCCTGGATAACTGAAATAGAATATAATACATTTTCTTGTTATGAAACCAGAAACAGGCCAGCAGGTAGAAGGGGACCAATTAATTAACCCTCTAGCTTGCTCTGGAGACGTCTGTTTTAGAAGACGCGTTTTGTAACAATATATAGCATATGTAAAGAGGTTGGTGTTCCAAATATGAACCTTTAAAGACGGTTGTCCGGCAAGGATGTATGGGGAATTATGTGGGGACTTTTAGGATTAAGGAGTTGGAAGACTGTCTGCGGTTACTGAGAAAACTTCTGATGCTGTTGCCAGAGTCGTGGAAGGTCCCGATTACAAGGCAGTATGGAATCCTAATGCTTAATGCAGGAGGCGAGGCCTTCTGTGGAAGAGCTGTGCCCATTGTATGAATGGAGGCATAGCAACAGTGAAATGCTGAATGTTATTAAGAGGATGGGTTAGGAGGCGCACAGGGAAAGGTTTTTGTCATAGAGGATTTCTATTTTCCCCAATGGTGAGGGGGATAAAATGTGCAAGTTCCTGCGAGGCATTTTGCCAACAATCTGTGCTCCTTTACAGGAAGAGCGAGGTTCTTGTCTCAGCAGGATGCTGTGCTTGTGCTTGGGGGGGGGGGAAGATACGGTCTACCATGTTGTGCTATCTTGAGACGGGTCTACCAAATTACTTAAGTGGATATCGAGGAAATTAGCGTATATGAGAAGATATGCGAATGTTCCTTTCCTGTCGGCACTGTCACTGAATTTTGTGGGTATTTTTGGTGCAACAGCCAGGGCAGCGATGTGACTAATAGTGGAGTAGGGAGAAGGATGTACGAGGTTGTTCACTCATGTGGATCACGAGGAGTTGATGATTCAGCTGTCAGCAGCCAAATTCAGGTGGAATCTGAAGGACTCTTTCTGTAATGTTGTTATTCTCACTCATAGCATCATGTGTAACATTCTGTTGGGATTTACAAGAATGATATTCTAGAGAGTCATGATTATCCAGTTATCATTATTGTTATTATTATTATTATTATTATTATTATTATTATTATTACTGGTTGTAGTAGCAGTAGTATTAATATCAACTCATGAAACAGTAATAACACTACCTCAAACAAATCACAGAACGGGTGGGTCTTGAACTCACATCAAGAGAAATTTTAAACTCACAGGCCAGTGCGTTAACCACTGGGCCAGTTGACTAATACTATTCATTCTACTAGATATATTGCTATACCCCATAGGGAGGTTAGCATGGGCCACCACTGTGACCACAAATGCAGGTTTTTACAAATAACCTTCCCTCTAGAGTAGCTGTGTCGTACTCTAGCTCAAGTCCCTTCAAAGCCGCCATAGTGGTGGTGGTGGTGGTGGTGGTAGTAGTAGTAGTAGTAGTAGTAATCGTAATGGTACTAGTAGTAGCAATGGTAGTAGTGGTAGTAGTAGTAGCAGTAGTAATATGTACAATGGTTACAGCTGGTCACTGAGACATTGCTTGTAATTCTTTTGCTCTATTTATCGCTATGAGTTTCATTTCTTTCCCTATAGATATTTCTCCTGTACATGTCCACCCCTCGAAGGAGGTCCCTTGATGCTGGTCAGGGGCTCTTGATCTAGGGAATTGGATCTGTGCTCTGATTCCCTGAACTGAGCCTGAATCCGAACCTGTGTTCGGATCGAACACAGGTTCGATCCGAGGACGGGGAGGATAGCTCCAGTTTCTTGGACCGCGAGCCCTTCGCCGACATCAAGGAGACAAATTCTAAAATAAAGTTCAAATTAGGTAATCAAACCCTCATGTTGTTGATGATAGAGAGGTCGGGGCAGGACACAGGTATGCCACACACTAATCCCTATACTAGTAACACCCTTACCACCTCCTACAGTAAGGGCCAGTTTACCTCCAGCAAGCGAGAAAAAAATGTGCCCGTGTGTATGCAGATGGAAGGCAAAGTTTAATGGTCTAATTATCAAGTTTTGGAAAACAGTTTGTACGAGGGTTAAATAATTCCCAAGATGGAACTGCTGACAGGAATTGTTTGTTTGTGTACTCACCTATTTGTATTCACCTATTTGTTTTCAACTATTTGTACTCAACTATTTGTATTCACCTGTTTGTGGTGATTCAGAGCTGCTGGCCCCGCCTCTTAGCTGGTTGCTACTAGGCGTGTGACGTTGTGTGATGGTGCCTTGCTCGAGGCTTGTGTCTGTGAGACAGACGGAACGACAGACAGGTGATGGTGCCCAGCTCGAGGCTCGTGTCTGTGAGACAGACAGACGGAACGACAGGTAGGGATAGTTTGGGAAGTTGTGTGGTGGTGGTGGTGGTGGTGTTATTTGTGTCTCGTGTGCGAGACGCGAGGGAACTATTGTCTGGAATACTTTGCTTGTCAATGATGTTGTGTGGTGATCTTGTGCTTTTGGATCACATCTGTTGGTCAGGAAGAAACACAGAGGGGTAGACAGGCCGCCAGATAGACAGACATGCAAGCAAGCAGGAAGGTAGACAGACGCCTAGGCAGATAAATATACAGAGGGGCAAACAAAAGAAGAGAGACAGTCAAACAGACACGCAGAGTGATATACACACATGCATATTGACATAAAGGCAGGCGCACATAAACACACACACACACACACACTCACTTTAGTGTGGGAATAAAATGAATATTTTGTGTTGGTTATTGCCAGATAAAGGTTGTTTGACCTCCACAAAGCAGCAACTGAGGCTCAACCATAGCCGAGGAGCTCGTCTTGGAAAAACATGGTAATCAGATGGTGGAGATCATGAGGTTCATAGTCTTGTGAGGCCTAGTTGAAGCTACTTCTGAAACCAGTGTTGAAGTACTTGGTGGCGCCTTCAGTAAACAGAAGTGGCCTGTTGTGTCGCTCTAGCATTTTGTTTACCGTTTTTCTCATTTGCCTAATGTACATTGTTAAGGTTCTCACCCAGTAATGCTAAGTATATGTTCTTAAGTGTTAGAGTATATTGTCTATACTGTCATTACTAGTATTAATAAAGAATAAAAAGACACAATACCGTGACTGGAACAATACCCGCACATAAACAGGAGCTGACGACGACGTTTTGGTCCGACTTGGACCATGGTAAATGGTCCAGATCGGACCGAAACGTCGTCTCCTCTCTCTCCTGTGTGTGGGTTATTGGTGTACTATTAATAAATAATTGTATTTCTTATATTCAGAATAATTCCAAGAAATATCTTCTATGATTTTATTTTTGATTTACTTATATGAGTGAAAGAAAATGACAGAAAAGTGCATACAAGTTCTTGTCTGGTGACAGGAGATTAAGTGGTTAACTAATAAGTGGTTAATAAGTGGTCCACCAAGGGGCGGACTGAGCCCCCGACAACACACACTATAACTGGCCACATACGTCACAATCACCATGATTTCCATTTTAAATTGAAGTGTCGACCTAACTAAGGTTTGTGGGACAATGAATTTCATGTGAGCACCTCCCCCACTACCCCAGGTGAACCCCCACCACCCTAGGTGAACCTCCTCCTACCCCAGGTGAACCCCTACTACCCCAGGTGACTCCCTCACTACCCCAGGTGACCCACACTTAGTTAACTTCCTGACTCCCGTGATGGAATGCCAGGGGAAACAATTCTTTATTCCCACTGTGTAACTACCACATAGAATAGTGTATTCAGTTTTGTCAGATAAAAAAAAGTGACTGCGGGTGAAGTGAACAGTGGGAGTCGGGTAAGTGACATCGTTTATACAGTAAGTTCCCTTATAAAGCTCCTCTTCATAGAGTGTTAATGTTTTTTATTTTGTAAATTCGGTTAAAAAGGTTGATTCGTAATTTCGTATCACAGACTTTTAAGGCCTTTCCACGTGGTATTCGATTTTATATCAACTTCTTTTAATCGAATTCACACACAAAATACGCACTGTTTGAAGGAAAAAATAATCACGAATGAGAAAATCACGTTTGAGGTAATCAGTCGCTCAGCCTGAGGTGGAGGAGGGACTGATTACTTTTAAACTCCTCCTCTCCTTATCCCTCTTTCTTTGTATTGGACTGAAGAAGCCACTGTGTTGGGAGAAACGTTGTCTATAATGGATCGCATTATACTGCATTTGTTTTTCATTATTGCATCGTGTCGGTATTTTATACCTTTTATCTACACTAATTGTAAGAGCTTTATAAGAGAGTTTACTGTAAACAATACCCGGAATTTACTGTATGATTGAGACTTGAATATTTGCTTGTCTACTAGCTAAGTTACCCAGTCTGACTTAGCTCTAGTGTAATCCTCTCGTGAACTGCTAGGAACATGTTAGGTAAATGGATACATATGCAACTAATATCACATTTATTGTGGCAACGTTTCGCTCTCCAGGAACTTTGTCAAGCGAAACGTTGTCACAATAAAATGTCAAATTACTGGCATCTGCCTCCTTTTACCTAACGTTTTATAGGTAATTCTACCAATATACAACTGCAAGGAAGTTCACGTAAACAGTATTAGTTCATAATTTCTTTTAGTTGACTTATTTCTGCCATCATACATTCCTTAAAATAAACGAAAGAAAACTGTTTTTTTGTGGAAACATTGAAATTTTTGGTGTAGGCTAATATCAATCCCATTAAAGCGATATTCTGCTATAAGCATTATACCGAGCCACGTTTGATGCGCTAGAAAGACCAAACTTGACCAACTGGATTCGATACAACGAAAACGAACCCGCCTGGAGACCGACCTGAAGCACAGTCCGCAAGTTTCGAATCCTCGATGCCGGAAAAGTGACAGATTTTTCCACTTTTTGTGTTTCGGTCTTTCACGTCCAGTGAAGCAGGAGGAATGATCCCGTCTTCTTCTTCCTCCTCTTCTTCTTCCTCCTTCTCCTCCTTCTTTGAAAAGACCTTGAGAAGGCACTGTATGATGGGGAGAAGGAGAAGAAGGGAGGGAGAAGAGGAGAGTAAGAATGGACGATATTTGAAAGGAAGAAGAAACAAGGAGATGGTCATATCTTCCTCCTACAAGAAAAGAAGGAGGCCATTAAAAGGCAATAAATGATAAAGAAGACGAATCAAGAACAGAGAGAGCGAGACAGAAGACGATTTTAAAGGTGGAAAAGGAGGACAAGAAGGAAGAATCACAGACAGGAAATGTCAGATATTTGTTCAGGAAATGAGAGAAGCTTTGGAGCTTCGGTTCAGCTTCCAGGTTCAACAGTCGTTGCTGTTCTCTTTGAGTTTATTCTACAATGGAAAATTTATAACCGGGGTATAAAAATTAGGATTATCTTTATTCATCTGTGAGTGATTGTATAGAGGCAGGAAAGAGAATTATTTACGAGGGAGAGAGACATACAGACAGACAACAGACCAACATACAGACACACTTGACTCACGAAATCGAAATGACACAATTGCAAACAAACCAAATCATAGGTTCTAACCCCACCCTTTTTGTGGTTTATACAAACAGACAGACAGACCAATAGACAGACAGACCAACAGATATTAATAATTTTGCTCTGGGCTTTTTATCTCTGGTAATATGGGTTTGGAGTGAAAGTGTGGAGGCCAGCCAGGCCGATAAAGCCTCAGGGGAAAATTTTGCTCTGATGATTAATGGATGAACGCTTGTGAGGGGGGGGGAGGAGAAGGGGAAGGGACGGAGAGGGGAAGAAAAGGGGAAATGGGGAAGGGAAAGAGGAGGGAATTGGAAGGAAAGGGGAGAGAATAGCAGACTAGGAGACAGAGAGAAAGGCAGTGAGGAAGAAGAGAAAACAGGGAAGAGAGAAGGTGAAATCAGGGGAATATGGAGGGACGAGAAGGAGGCATTGGAAAGAGTAGAGGGGCGAAATGAGCAACTAGGAAGAGGTAAATGAAGGAAAGGAGGAGAAGCAAAAGAGGAGGAGGAGCAGGGTCAGTGTGAAGGATGAGGAGGAGCAGAGTCAGTGTGAAGGATTGGCGGAACAGAGCCA
>NC_091364.1:6016953-6096365 GCF_038502225.1 Cherax quadricarinatus | reverse complement strand
CATAGGGATTAATATAAATGGGGAAAGTCCAGACGATTCCTTTACTCAGGAACAATACCTGAAGGATGTTAAATTTGAATCTGGACATTACTGGGTGCGACTTCCGTGGAAGCTAAACCGTCCAGAATTATCTACTAATTATAGGATGGCGTATGGACAGTTAACGGGCCCTGCTCTGCGAACTGAGCAAGACACCAAAATTGTTGACTGCTTATAAAGATATAATTAATAAACAGTTAAATAATAAATTGTTCTTACTTCAGGCGACGATAAATGCACACCTTAAGTGCACAGGTGGTCTACTGAGCTAAGTAATTGGGTAAATAATTTTATGTGGACAATTTTCGGGTGACGTCAACTGAAGAGGAACTAATGAGGATATGTGAAGGGGTTAATGAAATAATGCAAGGTGCCAGGATGCCCCTGAGGGAATGGAAATAGGAGTCAGGAATCGCGGGAAGAACTAAAAGCCATAAATGAAATCGAAAGAAACCCAAAGTATTTCTTCTCCTATGCCAAATCAAAGTCGAGAACAACGTCCAGTATTGGGCCCCTACTTAAACAAGATGGGTCCTACACAGATGACAGCAAGGAAATGAGTGAGCTACTCAAGTCCCAATATGACTCAGTTTTTAGCAAGCCACTAACCAGACTGAGAGTCGAAGATCAAAATGAATTTTTTATGAGAGAGCCACAGAATTTGGTTAACACAAGCCTATCTGATGCTATCCTGACGCCAAATGACTTCGAACAGGCGATAAATGACATGCCCATGCACTCTGCCCCAGGGCCAGACTCATGGAACTCCGTGTTCATCAAGAACTGCAAGAAGCCCCTATCACGAGCCTTTACCATCCTATGGAGAGGGAGCATGGACACGGGGGTCGTCCCACAGTTACTAAAAACAACAGACATAGCCCCACTCCACAAAGGGGGCAGTAAAGCAACAGCAAAGAACTACAGACCGATAGCACTAACATCCCATATCATAAAAATCTTTGAAAGGGTCCTAAGAAGCAAACATTACAAACATTAGTAAACCACCACTTGAATACAACAAAGTCTCATTTAGACTCCATGACGAGGCCTCAGTAAGGAAGTTCACAGCTGACCTAGAGACTGTTGATTGGCCTACAGAATTCTCCAAGGCCAATGGTATTGATGACTGGACAGACATCTTTCTTAACAAATTACTTAGACTATACAACAAACATTGTCCTATAAAAACAAAACAGATCACAAACAAACGGCTTGGTTGCCCATGGCTAACCAGCACCATTCTGAAATCCATTGACAAGAAACACCAATATGAAAAGCAATATAGACAGGGCTTAATACACAAAGATATTCTTAAACACTATTCATCAGCTCTCACCAAAGTAATAAAAAAAGCCAAACAACTATACTACTCCAGTAGATTCACAGACACTAGAGGAGATATAAAAAAGACCTGGAAAACACTCTCTCAGATTCTAGGGACCCACAAACTGAGAAAAACCAAGAATATTGTCCTAACTAAACCTAATGAAACACCACTACATCCCACTGACACAGCTAACAAGATAAACGACTTCTTCTCAAACATAGGATCTAATCTCGCCAGTAAAATCCCACATACCAATGCCCATGCCGGGGACTACCTAGATGGAAATTTCCCTAATTCCTTCTATCTTGCACCAACTGAGCCCACGGAAGTCATTGAGATCATAAAGTCACTTAAAAATAACTCGGGGAATCTGTCTCATGTCCCACCATTACTGTACAAGCGAGCGGCCCATGTCCTTTCGCATGCTATTTCATTACTTTTTAACAAGTCAATAGAGACTAGCACCTTCCCGAAACTACTCAAGATGGCAAGGGTTACACCAATACATAAAGGTGGTGACCCTACAGACTTAAACAACTATAGGCCAATATCTAACTTACCATTGCTATCCAAAATCTTTGAGAAACTTGTGCACAGGAGACTGTATTCATTTATAACGGCTCAAAACATACTCAACCCCTGCCAGTTTGGATTCAGGAAAAATAAAAGCACTAATGATGCAATCATAAAAATGCTAGATCTGCTTTACACAGCACTGGAAAATAAGGAATATCCACTAGGAATTTTTATTGACCTAAGAAAAGCTTTTGACACAGTAAACCACGAAATCCTACTCCACAAACTTGACCACTACGGTATAAGAGGCCATGCGCTTGCTTATTTCAAATCTTACATTACTAATAGGTATCAGTACGTCACCATTAAAGACACAGCATCAGCAACACGGCCACTTGATACTGGAGTTCCGCAGGGAAGTGTCCTTGGTCCCCTGCTCTTCCTCATATACATCAATGACCTACCAAACGTATCCCAACACCTAAAACCCATTCTCTTTGCTGATGACACGACTTATGTCATCTCTCACCCTAATCTTGCCACCCTTAACACCATTGTGAATGAGGAGCTGATTAAAATATCGACTTGGATGACAGCCAACAAACTTACGCTTAACACTGACAAAACTTACTATATTATGTTTGGTAGCAGAGCAGGAGATGCACAAATTAACATTAAGATTGACAACACTCTAATTACCAGAAATAATGGGGGAAAATTCTTAGGCTTATACCTTGACAATAACCTGAATTTCAGCACCCATATCCAGCATATAGCCAAAAAAGTATCCAAAACGGTTGGGATCCTCTCCAAGATACGATACTACGTGCCGCAAAATGCCCTTCTCACACTATACCACTCACTTATTTATCCATACCTCACCTATGCTATTTGTGCTTGGGGATCAACTGCAGCAACACACCTAAAGCCAATAATAACCCAACAAAAAGCTGCAGTAAGAATAATCACTAAATCCCATCCCTGGCAGCACACCCCCCCCCCCCCCGACTCTTCAAAAATCTAAACTTACTCCCAGTTCAGTACATCCACACTTACTACTGTGCAATCTATATCTACAGGGCCTTAAACTCTAATATCAACCTTGACCTTAAACGCTTTCTTGATAGTTGTGACAGAACCCACAGGCATAACACCAGAAACAAACATCTCTACGACATTCCCCGTGTCCGACTAAACCTTTACAAAAATTCAATGTATGTCAAAGGCCCTAAAATCTGGAATACCCTACCTGAGAACTCTAGAACTGCAGACACATTCATCACCTTCAAAACTACCATTAGAAAACATCTTATCTCCCTGATACACCCCGTCAACTAACTTCACGAATACCACCTGGTGGTTCACACTTACACTCGCACACTCATTTGACCATAAACAGAAATATTAATCTCAGTCTTAATATAATGAATCCTGTGATACTCCAATACTGAAACTATATACTGTGCCAAAACAAAAGCATTCACACTGCTAAACTCACAAAATAGTATTTAGTCACTTAGCCATAATACCAACTTACCTCATAATTTGTAATATTTTACATTTAAGAATAAAACTAAGTATGCCCGAAATGCCTAGCCATGCTAAGCGTTCTAGTGGTACACTCTGTAATCTCAATTTTACTACATGTTAAACCAAACAATAACCAAATTTCTGTAAACTCAGCATTGTAATCCTTATAGAGAATAAACTTTGAATTGAATTGAATTGAATTGAAGATCACCACCCATCTAGAAACCCATCAGTTACACAACCCAGGGCAACATGGGTTTAGAACAGGTCGCTCCTGTCTGTCTCAACTATTGGATCACTACGACAAGGTCCTAGATGCACTAGAAGACAAAAAGAATGCAGATGTAATATATACAGACTTTGCAAAAGCCTTCGACAAGTGTGACCATGGCGTAATAGCGCACAAAATGCGTGCTAAAGGAATAACAGGAAAAGTCGGTCGATGGATCTATAATTTCCTCACTAACAGAACACAGAGAGTAGTCGTCAACAGAGTAAAGTCCGAGGCAGCTACGGTGAAAAGCTCTGTTCCACAAGGCACAGTACTCGCTCCCATCTTGTTCCTCATCCTCATATCTGACATAGACAAGGATGTCAGCCACAGCACCGTGTCTTCCTTTGCAGATGACACCCGAATCTGCATGACAGTGTCTTCCATTGCAGACACTGCAAGGCTCCAGGCGGACATCAACCAAATCTTTCAGTGGGCTGCAGAAAACAATATGAAGTTCAACGATGAGAAATTTCAATTACTCAGATATGGTAAACACGAGGAAATTAAATCTTCATCAGAGTACAAAACAAATTCTGGCCACAAAATAGAGCGAAACACCAACGTCAAAGACCTGGGAGTGATCATGTCGGAGGATCTCACCTTCAAGGACCATAACATTGTATCAATCGCATCTGCTAGAAAAATGACAGGATGGATAATGAGAACCTTCAAAACTAGGGATGCCAAGCCCATGATGACACTCTTCAGGTCACTTGTTCTATCTAGGCTGGAATATTGCTGCACACTAACAGCACCTTTCAAGGCAGGTGAAATTGCTGACCTAGAAAATGTACAGAGAACCTTCACGGCGCGCATAACGGAGATAAAACACCTCAATTACTGGGAGCGCTTGAGGTTCCTGAACCTGTATTCCCTGGAACGCAGGCGGGAGAGATACATGATTATATACACCTGGAAAATCCTAGAGGGACTAGTACCGAACTTGCACACGAAAATCACTCACTACGAAAGCAAAAGACTTGGCAGACGATGCAACATCCCCCCAATGAAAAGCAGGGGTGTCACTAGCACGTTAAGAGACCATACAATAAGTGTCAGGGGCCCGAGACTGTTCAACTGCCTCCCAGCATACATAAGGGGGATTACCAACAGACCCCTGGCAGTCTTCAAGCTGGCACTGGACAAGCACCTAAAGTCGGTTCCTGATCAGCCGGGCTGTGGCTCGTACGTTGGTTTGCGTGCAGCCAGCAGTAACAGCCTGGTTGATCAGGCTCTGATCCAACAGGAGGCCTGGTCACAGACCGGGCCGCGGGGGCGTTGACCCCCGGAACTCTCTCCAGGTAAACTCCAGGTAATTTATTAACACACTGGCCGATTCCCACCAAGGCAGGGTGGCCCGAAAAAGAAAAACTTTCACCATCATTCACTCCATCACTGTCTTGCCAGAAGGGTGCTTTACACTACAGTTTTTAAACTGCAACATTAACACCCCTCCTTCAGAGTGCAGGCACTGTACTTCCCATCTCCAGGACTCAAGTCCGGCCTGCCGGTTTCCCTGAATCCCTTCATAAATGTTACTTTGCTCACACTCCAACAGCACGTCAAGTATTAAAAACCATTTGTCTCCATTCACTCCTATCAAACACGCTCACGCATGCCCGCTGGAAGTCCAAGCCCCTCGCACACAAAACCTCCTTTACCCCCTCCCTCCAACCTTTCCTAGGCCGACCCCTACCCCGCCTTCCTTCCACTACAGACTGATACACTCTTGAAGTCATTCTGTTTCGCTCCATTCTCTCTACATGTCCGAACCACCTCAACAACCCTTCCTCAGCCCTCTGGACAACAGTTTTGGCAATCCCGCACCTCCTCCTAACTTCCAAACTACGAATTCTCTGCATTATATTCACACCACACATTGCCCTCAGACATGACATCTCCACTGCCTCCAGCCTTCTCCTCGCTGCAACATTCATCACCCATGCTTCACACCCATACAGGAGCGTTGGTAAAACTATACTCTCATACATTCCCCTCTTTGCTTCCAAGGACAAAGTTCTTTGTCTCCACAGACTCCTAAGTGCACCGCTCACCCTTTTCCCCTCATCAATTCTATGATTCACCTCATCTTTCATAGACCCATCCGCTGACACGTCCACTCCCAAATATCTGAATACATTCACCTCCTCCATACTCTCTCCCTCCAATCTGATATCCAATCTTTCATCACCTAATCTTTTTGTTATCCTCATAACCTTACTCTTTCCTGTATTCACTTTCAATTTTCTTCTTTTACATACCCTACCAAATTCATCCACCAACCTCTGCAACTTCTCTTCAGAATCACCCAAGAGCACAGTGTCATCAGCAAAGAGCAACTGTGACAACTCCCACTTTATGTGTGATTCTTTATCTTTTAACTCCACACCTCTTGCCAAGACCCTCGCATTTACTTCTCTTACAACCCCATCTATAAATATATTAAACAACCACGGTGACATCACACATCCTTGTCTAAGGCCTACTTTTACTGGGAAATAATCTCCCTCTTTCCTACATACTCTAACTTGAGCCTCACTATCCTCGTAAAAACTCTTCACTGCTTTCAGTAACCTACCTCCTACACCATACACCTGCAACATCTGCCACATTGCCCCCCTATCCACCCTGTCATACGCCTTTTCCAAATCCATAAATGCCACAAAAACCTCTTTAGCCTTATCTAAATACTGTTCACTTATATGTTTCACTGTAAACACCTTGAGGGGTAAGGTCAGGGAGGTAAAGTGAGGGGTCAGGGATGGGTAACAACGGTGGCAAAGGTGTGCAGTAATCAGGACTGGATTAAGGCCTAAACTTCATAACTGCATTTGTTGGGGGTTAAACTCCAGGAGCCATTTGTTAGACTAGGCTTGCAGCCTGTCCAGATCCCCTTGTAGGCTTACCTGATCCTCGTCCGCTTGTATTCTCCTCACTAGCTTTACATCATCTGCGAACAGGAACACCTTTGAATCTATCCCGTTCCGTCACGTCATTCACATATACCAATAACAGCACCGGACCTAGGACTGACTTTTGTGGAACCTCACTCGACACATGCACTCTAACACCTAGTCTCGTACCAATACACGATGTTTCATTCCTGTCAGGTATTCCCTGATACATTGCAGTACTTTCCCTCCTTTTCCTGCCTGCTCATCTAAAGGTCCCCAATGGAAATAAGTCACTGTACTGTATGCAAAGTGCCGGTCAGACCCACATGGGGCCAAGGCAATGACAAGGAGCACACTAGGAACAAATGAGAGGTCGGGAGACATTGAAGTTAGTTTAATATGTTTATTATGCACTGGACAAGCACCTAAAGTCGGTTCCTGATCAGCCGGGCTGTGGCTCGTACGTTGGTTTGCGTGCAGCCAGCAGTAACAGCCTGGTTGATCAGGCTCTGATCCACCAGGAGGCCTGGTCACAGACCGGGCCGCGGAGGCGTTGACCCCCGGAACTCTCTCCAGGTAAACTCCAGGTATACCCATCCTGTGGGCGGTAGTCAAAAGAATACAGAGGTACATAATTGGTCCAGGGACTGGACTCCAAAGTTTTGATAGCTGAGCAAGTTACAAAGGTAATGAACTAGATCTGGTCATAATCATGACCAAGTTACAAAGGTAATGAGCTCCAGGTAGAGCTGGTCACACATGAATAATTGCAAAGGTAATGAATCAAACACATTAATCATGAGAATTTACAAAGGTAATGAGCTCCAGGTAGAGCTGGTCACAATCATGACAAGTTTCAAAGGTAATGAGTGATAAACACGTTATGACATGATTACAATCACAGACAAATTACAGAGTAATGAGCAGTTAACAAACATAGTAGGGAATTCATCCAATGCCCCAACAACAGATGTTGCTAGGTGCCTGTCTCTCCTCGGCAGACAGCCATTGCAAACAGCAGCAAGTTGCCCCGGGATCTGCTGCTTGCACGAGCACCATAGACCCTCCCCAAGAGGTCCAAGAAGCCAGTGACTCCGTTAGCAGCCCGATGGAGAGCTGCCCTAGGGACATTTCAGCGTCCTGGTGGACGCCAAGTTGATTGAAGATCCCAGGCCCTCGTGTGCACGGATGTTGAAGCTTGAGGAACTGAGTACACACTGCCTGTGGCACACCCGACAGCTGCCTCGCGGTCGAACTCCACGATGCTGTCCCTGTAGTAGAAGTTCCTGTGAGCCTGGCACTCCCTGCAGTACCATCGCTGACATCGTGGGTTAGGGGAGAAGTACCCTCTATAGATGGGGTGGCGCTGGGAGTTGGGTGGGTGAGGCAGGGGAGACGGGCAGGGGTGAGGTGTTATGAGAGGGGTCACTGTTTACTACACATGCCCTCCCCTTACCCCCCAGCGGAGAGGGGGGGAGGCGCTGACTGGTCCTGACTCAACAGCACCAAACCCTCTAAAACTGCACAACACTTCAACTATTTACGCTGAAACGATGCACTGGGATGCCCGTTCGCTGCTCTGGTATCTTCTCAAAGCATTCACACTGAGTTCTGTTAAGTAGGGACCTGGTCAGCCTCTTTGACCAGGAGCTATCCTTGATAATCCCGCAGCTAGCCCGCTACACAACCTGCTGCGTCGGCCATGTTGCTCTATGACATTGAAGGAGCTAGGATATACGCAGGGACTCTACCAGACTCCTGCAGGGGCCAGGAACAATTGAGCAGGAAAGACAAGACCAATGAGCAATGGGGCCTCAGCTAGGGAAGGGATTGAAGGAAGGAACACTCCACGGGAACGCACTAAAACACCTCAGAGGATGCAATGGGAGACACAGTGGGAGGAAGAAAGGGAGAGATCAGTTTTTGTCTGTGGGCTCCAAGAAGCCGATGGTGAAATCTACAAGGAAAGAAAACAGGAGGAGATAAAAGTGATTGAAGGTATCATGAAGGCAATAGGCGAGGGCGACATGACCCAGGTGGCAATTTTTCGGAGAATTGGGTGGTTCGCAAGGAGAAGGAAGCGGCCTCTCAGAGTAATTTTCAAGGCAGAATCAACTCGAACCATGATCCTGCAGGAGAAAGCACAGCTGAGAGACAAACTGAAATTCCAGAGTGTGTACCTCGACTGGGACAGAATGCAAGAAGACAGGAGGATACTGAAAGAGAGAGTGCAAAAACGGAAGGAGGGTTGGGAGGAAGAGACAAAGAGAAGCAGAATAACAGACACAGGTAGAAGGGCAAACATCTCCCCCCCCCAGAAACACCCACAGAAGGACTCTAACCACGACAACTGAACAGTCTAAGACATCAATCACACACCGATCCCTCTGTCCCCACCCTCCACACCACAAACCCCAACCCTACAGCAACCCTCTACGGGAACTCTATCCCCACCACAACCCCCCATAGGCCACTGCCAGGGCTCCTGCTCTCCCCACCCCAATATCCTCCCAGGACCACAGTTTTGGAACAGAAGTTGAAGGTTTGGTACACGAATGTGGATGGCATAACGAACGAATAAGAGAAGTATGCAACACCAGTTTGGAACCCATACCTGGTCAAGCACGTCAAGAAATTAGAGAAAGTACAAAGGTTTGCAACAAGGCTAGTTCCGGAGCTCAGGGGAATATCCTATGAAGAAAGGTTGAGGGAAATCGGACTGACGACACTGGAGGACAGGAGGGTCAGGGAAGACACGATAACAACATACAAAATAATGCGTGGAATAGACAAGGTTGACAGAGACAGGATGTTCCAGAGAGGGAACACAGAAACAAGGGGTCACAATTGGAAGCTGAAGACTCAGACGAGTCACAGGGATGTTAGAAGTACTTCTTCAGTCACAGAATCGTCAGGAAGTGGAACAGCCTAGCAAGTGATGTAGTGGAGGCAGGAACCATACATAGCTTTTAGACTAGGTATGACAAAGCTCTGGAAGCAGAGAGAGGACCTAGTAGCGGTCAGTGAAGAGGCGGGGCCAGGAGCTGAGTCTCGACCCCTGCAACCACAATTAGGTGAGTACTCTGACTTTTTTGGGTTATCCTAGGTACTTTACACATAGGCTGCTATGTATGATAATCTATGTAACTGTGTTGAAAGCCTTACAGTCGAAGATATGGTCTATTTATCCCTCTGTATCTCCCCTGTCTAATTGACTTAATTTTGCTGGCATCCCTTATATTGTTTTTATTATGTGCAACTTCAAGATTATTATTCTTATGAATCTCCACCTTGACTACCTCGCATTAGTATCAAGATTAAATAAATATTTTACTTTGGAGCCCGGTCCCTGGACCCATTCTGTACCTCTGTAATCTGTAAATACCTTTGTAACTTGTCATGATTGTGACTAGACCTACGTGGAGTTCATTATCTTTGTAAATTGTGAAATCATTACCTCTGTAACTTGCTCAGCTATCAAAACTTTGAGGCCCAGTCCCTGGACCCATTACGTACCTCTGTAATCTTTTGACTACCGCCCACAGGATGGGTATGGGGTGCATAATAAACATATTGTGTGAGTTCTCCTTCCTTCTTCAGCCTGATTACCTAGTCCTCCACGGTTGTTTTCCTCCTGATGTGGCTGTATAACAACATTGGGTCAGATTTTGCTTTTGATGCTATGTCATTCTCATATTGATGCTGGGCTTCTCTCCTTATCCATGGATATTCATTTCTGGCTCTTTGGCTCAACTCCCAGTTTTCCCTGAGTCCTATGCCTTCTTTAATTTTTCCATGCTCTAGCGCCACGCCTTCGGGTAAACCTGGGCCCAATGGAAATAAGTCACTCTGACTGACTTTTTTTAGGTTATCCTAGGTTCTCTACACATATGCTGTTATGTATGATGATTCTATGTAACTGTATTTGTGTATATCTGAATAAACTTATTTACTTACACTGGTCTTCCCGTTGTTTCTGTTGCCCCTTGGTACAAACTTCTCCACTCGGTCTTTGCACTTTGTGGTCACATGTTCCATCATTTCATATACTGTCTTTCCTTCTAGCTCACTTATCCACTGCACCTCAGGTAGGAATTGCCTCATACATGTGTAGTTTCCTTTGTGGAGGTTTGGCTTCTGTATTCGTACCGCTTCACCTTCCATTGTTAACTCTACTATGTATTCGAAACTCAGGGCTACGTGATCACTAGCACCTAGGGGCCTTTCGTGTGCGATATCCCTAATGTCCGAAATGTCTCAAGATGAATAAGAGGTCCAACCTTGCTGGTTCATCATCTCTCTGGGTGTGTCCTTAACATGTTGGTACATGAAGTTTTCCAATACTGCCTCCATCATCTCTGGGTCCCCATGTGGCTCCAGATTTTCCCAGTCATTATCCTTAACCCCCGGAACTCTCTCCAGGTAAACTCCAGGTTAACCCTTCGGGAGGCAAGTTTTAGTTTAATATGTTTATTATGCACCCCATACCCATCCTGTGGGCGGTAGTCAAAAGATTACAGAGGTACATAATTGGTCCAGGGACTGGACTCCAAAGTTTTGATAGCTGAGCAAGTTACAGAGGTAATGAACTCACAATTTACAAAGGTAATGAACTCACAATTTACAAAGGTAATGAACTCACAATTTACAAAGGTAATGAACTCCAGGTAAGTCTGGTCACAATCATGACAAGTTACAAAGGTATTTACAGATTACAGAGGTACGTAATGTGGCAAGGCAGACCAAAATGCGAATTTGAAAGTGATTTCCTATGAGGGGATAGAGCCGCTCGATGTAAGGTCACTGAGGCCATCTAAATGGAGTTGTAAAAGTTACGTGTCGAGCAACTGCTGACATGCGAAGCCCGAGTAAACTCGGTCCTGCCCGTTAAGGGTATAACAATTTAAAATGTTGCAAGGTTGCAATTGTTAAAAAAAACAAATAAATATTTTTTAAATTTATTATACAAGTAGACAATATAAAAAACATAAATGGAACTTGTTTCTGAACAATTTGTAAGCATTAAAAAAATAGAAATAGGAACTACTTATCAACAATGACACATTGCAATGGGATACAACTTACAAATGAAATATTCCTGAGTTCCCTGAGAAAGAACAATCATTTTACATCACTAATTTCTGCAATGAAACTTTATGAAACAATTTCTATCCTTCTTGATGCATAGATTTACTTTGCATGTGGCACAGGAAAATGAGGATGTGACATGATTATTCTTTTTGCTGCAATACTTGCATGTAAGCAAGTATCTTCTTGTTCAATTTCTGCTTTTTGGATGGTGGCATAGCTTCCTCCTCATCTGTTGACACCTCTGCATCTTGTGGCAAGTATTCATCACCACTGTCCACCAATTCCAGGTCATCTGGGTCTTGATCTGAGTCATTTTCGTCCCAAACACAGACAAATTTTGACTTATCCTTGGAGGACTCACCATAGAACAATTTCTGATTGATCTGGAAGGACAATAAAAACGTTCTGTACACACCCAGATCATTACTGAATTCATATATACACTACCAAATTTTATGGAAATATTTATATACCAAAACTTGAAAACATCACCTAAACAGGCAGAGCTGAGTGTACTCAGTCCTCTTTTGTTGCACTTTCTTCATTTGCATGGTGCACTCTTATTATGCTTCACAACGTCTTTATATATATATCAAAATATAGCTAAACTATTCATTTATGCACTAGACACACAAATCAGTACTTACCGACATTGTAGAGGGTGAAATGCAAGAGTATATGAGGAGCACTTGACGAAAAACACGAGTCTGGGCGACGCCAAGCTAGAAGTGTTTACATTTTGCTCTCTCGACCAATGGGAAGCAAGGAGATGCCATCTCCTTTAGCTGGAGCGACTCAGGGAAGGCTTGTGATTGGTCAGAAATAGAGAATGGGAACCCAGATGTGCTGGGGGAGTAGGAGGACACGCGCAAAAACCCACGTATAACTTGTTGCAGTCATTACAAGGGATTATGTATACCCCTGCAGAGGATGGAGGCTTGTCCTGCCTACTACTGGTGATGTCCTTGATGGTCGTGGTTGTGGAGGTAGATACTTGGAATGATGTTTTGGCAAAGATGTTGGAAACATGTTTCCAACATGGGCGAAACGTAGTCAATAAAGGATCACATTATACTGCATTTGTGTTTATATTGCCATTGTGTCGGTATTTTATACCATTTATTTCCATCACTCTGTTGCACTCTTGTATTCTTGTCTTGGCCTGTTGCACTCTTGTATTCTTGTCTTGGCCTGTTGCACTCTTGTATTCTTGTCTTGGCCTCCTGCTGTTCAGTGGTGGGTTGTATCACTACTATCATCACTTTTGGACCCCCAGTTTGAAGTGTTCCTACTATGTAGTCATCTGCTACTCTGACTAGTCCTCCCATCTCAAAACTCCATTGGTTTTTTGATGAGCAGTGCAACCCCTCCCCCTCCTCAGGATCTGATATCTACACAGAAATCGGTGTCTGGTAACACTGGTGGTAGAGATGGTGTCTGGTAACACTGGTGGTAGAGATGGTGTGTGGTAACACAGGTGGTAGAGATGGTGTGTGGTAACACTGGTGGTAGAGATGGTGTCTGGTAACACTGGTGGTAGAGATGGTGTGTGGTAACACTGGTGGTAGAGATGGTGTGTGGTAACACTGGTGGTAGAGATGGTGTGTGGTAACACTGGTGGTAGAGATGGTGTGTGGTAACACTGGTGGTAGAGATGGTGTGTGGTAACACTGGTGGTAGAGATGGTGTGTGGTAACACTGGTGGTAGAGATGGTGTGTGGTAACACTGGTGGTAGAGATGGTGTGTGGTAACACTGGTGGTAGAGATGGTGTGTGGTAACACTGGTGGTAGAGATGGTGTGTGGTAACACTGGTGGTAGAGATGGTGTGTGGTAACACTGGTACACCGGTGGGGACTGAGGAAGGTAAACATTAACTACCGCATGAACCATCACAATCATGGGCACCGTACACGCAAAAGTAAGCATTACTTACTATTAGTCTCCTCTACGCAGGTGAAACATTATTATTATTATACTTTGAGATGAAAACTGTAAACCCAAATAGGTCATACACCAACTCCATGGCTGAGGGGCTGAATACCTCCTCTTCTTGTATATATATATTTCTACAGTCTTCCCATTATGTTCTTGAATATGTATTGATAAAGCTACTGGATATGGCGAAACTTCTACAAATAAAGATACCCAGATGTTGCACAAATGTCTAATTCTACATCAGGTTATACACCGCCTGGGAAATGGGTAATTAGGTTTGATCCAAGGACGGAGGGTAGATAAAATTCCTTGGACCAGGAACCCTTTCCCAGAATTAAGACATATCTTGAAGGTTATAGAGAAGAGAATTATTTCTCCTTGTAGATTCTTATTTGATTTCCACTAATTATGTCATAGCTATATTCAGGAAGATGACTTTTTTGGCTTGAATCATCAACTTCCATTTTTGCTGTTTTATAAACCTAAATATATTGTACAGTATATAAAGAAGGCTATCCTTGGAATTCACACTGCTTTAGGTTATTGTGTTCAATATACATAATGTATCACTAATATATGCTTGTATATAATCTGGCTTAATGATCATTATACTGATTTATCCTATTTGTAAAGTCAGTTGTAGGCTTCTTGCCTTGTTAAATAATTTAATGGCAGTAAGTCACTTTGACTTATTTGGGTTATCCTAGACTAGCTGGAATTGTTTTATTAAAACTAACAACAAATTGTTCTTGCAAATATTCTATTAGTAGCTATAAATTATTTTATGGATGCCCAAAATGCTCTGCATAACCCGGGCTTTTTATAAAGTACATATATCAGTAATATCACCTTTTCCATACCAATTGTAAATCATTCTTTATAGAAATAGTTTTATCATTTATAAATTTGAACATAATGTGTATGACAGTTGTAATTATTCAAATCTTAGGTAATTATATTTAAATAAACTTACTAATAACTATTTAACCAAGAGTTAGGATTACTATTAGTCTGCCCAAAATGCCTAGTCATGCTAGGCATGATAGTGGCCCTCTTTGTAATTAATATTTTATAATATGTAAACCACACATTGTAACCTTATTTCATAATATGTAAACCCCACATTGTAATCTTTACAGAGAAATAAACAATTGCTAGTAATAATTATAAGTAACTTGTAGAACATTCAGCTCATGACCAAAAAGACCAGAGTTCAGTTCAGGTGAAACAAAATGTATGGGCAAGTCTCCCAACACTGCTGCCCCCTGTAACCTAACAGTATATTTCCACCTAGAAGTTATGTAGCTATAAAAAGTCATATATGCAACTTATGATAAGCTTTTAAAATGACACACAAGTTGTAAACTTTTAAAATGACACACAAGTTGAATATGTGTCTTCAGACATTTGATACAGTTGCCTGTACTACATAATAATAATAATCTTTATTTCTACAAGTACATGATACAGTTTATATAGACCTAGCTGACATAAAGCCCCATATTATGCAGAGCATTTTTGGCAAATTAGGTTAATTTTGTCTCCAGGATGCAACCAATACCAGTCAGTTAACACTCAGTTACCTATTTACTGCTAGGTGAACAGAGGCAGCAGGTATCTGAAGGAAACACACCCAAATGTTTCCACCCATACCAGGTGGAAACATTTGGTACAATAAGTGACCATTGTGTATAATGAGTGACCACTGTGTGAGTGTCTGTGGTCCAAGACTAACATGCTACAAGCAGATATCAGAAACATTGCTGGAACACTTGTGGAAGTTTCCAAGTGGAAACTGGGTCACTACCTCCTCCAAGTCCTGGATCATCCAAGCCATGATGGTTTTTGTGGCCCTGCTGACTACCAACAGCAGCAGCTAGTTGAACAGGTAATCAGGACCCAGGCCCAGCTGTGAGGTTAAAAATAAAAAAAGGTCAAGACTATTCTCATGTATATCAGAGGTAATTTATAGCTATGACTTTTGTTTTACTATATCCTCAATTTGTTTGTAATTTGCAGAGTCCCGAGACAGATGAAAGTGAGGGCAACCGAATGGATCTTCAGGCACTTAAGGTGAGGAGCTGAAACTTTTTTTTTTTGTCACTTATGGGCAGAGACTAATAAGTGTTCAGAAGTTACTATAGTCGAGTTACAACCTCAGTCTGAGCAAGATATGAATATACGATGCACAGTAACTCCCTCTTTTGACTAGGTATTAGGAACTAACACTGCTGTCCTAAAGAATATTTGAAGTCAGGTTGACTGAATTATATAATTATCCACTTGTCCTCCTAATGCTGGGTCAACTTAATTAAGGCATTGGCAGAGTTTAAGTGGTTTGTGTCCTGTAATATGACAGCAAATTGGTTATGATAATAGTAAGTTGATAATTATGGTGCAGGTTTGATTATTAGTATCAGTATGTGTGCAAAGTGCTGAATAGCCAAATGATTCTAGTGTTTTGTTACTAAAAATAAAAAACAAACATCCCCTTGCTGTAAGTGTTAGGCACAGTACAGTATACATATAGTACATTTTTGTTTACCCATCTGACACCTCTTCCATTACATAGAATTTGTTAAGACTTAATAGCTAGCTTGTGGATAGAGTCAAGGTGCATCGAATGGCTGTGGTAAGTAATTTTTATTACACTATCTTAGTGTTAAATGAACAAGTTAAAACAGTAAGACTACACAAGCTAGGTAATCTGTATGACACAAAGTTGATTCAGCTATAATTTATATATGATGGGAAGAAAATTCTTGTAGATTATGTGGTATCCAAGAATTTTGTGTGAGTGGTAGATAGGAGTGTGTGGAGGCAAGTAGTTTTTATGACTTGAGGTGCTGTTGGGGTGTGAACAAGATAACATTTGTGGAGGGTTTCAGCGACACCTCTTAGCTGGACTTGAGTCCAGGAAGTGAGAATACAGTGCCTGTACGCTGAAGGAATGGTAGGGGGGTTATTGCAATTTGGAGGGGCATCTAAACTGTAGTATCAGTGCTCCTCTGGCAAGACACTGATGGTGAAAGTTTTTCTCTTTTGGGTCACTTGGGAGACAGCCAGTGTGTTAAAATAAAAGTTCGTGGTGCTTGCTTTTGTGGCTGACTGTAAGAAAAAGCATAGATCATAGTACCACATTTGTTTGTAAATGCTTTCCAGATGTTTTTATTACTGTATATTTTATCTCAGTTTTAAATTTTACTCCTGATATTATCTCCAGAATAATTAGAACTGCAATTTTTATACCACACTTACTGGTAGTGTACTTATAGTACCTTGTGCCTTAAAATTTATTATTCTTGTATTGAGAATTTTTGTCTTGGTAATTTACTTAAGCATTCAATTTTGTATCCCTGTTGAAACCTTGATATAAGAGGCCTTCCCTGTGTTTGATGCAACAGATTAAATCTGCTACATTAAGATTTTGTCCATTAGCAGTAGTGTGTGTGTGTGTGTGTGTGTGTGTGTGTGTGTGTGTGTGTGTGTGTGTGTGTCTGTCTGTCTGTCTGTCTGTCTGTCTGTCTGTCTGTCTGTCTGTCTCCAGTAGGCTTCCCATATAATGGATCAAGTCTGCTACATTGAGATTTTACCCATTAGCAGTAGTGTGTATATTCAGTAGATAGGTTAAGTTAAGTAAGATTTGTTAGGAAACAGGACAAGTGTTTCATGATGCAAGTCTCATTCAGATGTTAACCCACCATTAGAGCTCTTGGTCATCTGACCGAGGCCTTCCACTGGCTTACCGGTCATAGTTATAACCATTTAGTTTTCCATACAATGGGCCATGTCCATCACATTGAGGATTTCAGTATCACAGATTTTTGTTTAAACAGACACCCCCTTTCCTCTGTGAATCTGTTATACCAAGTTTTTTTTTTTTTGTGTAATATATCTTCAGCTGTTAGATGAAGTACTGCCTGAAATGCTGAACGTAATGTTGTGTTTGCTTCGTAAAATGTTACAGTGCATGTTATACCTACCAATATGTACATTGTAATTTACATGTATGTTGTTATTTTCCAAATAAATATTTTTATTTATTTTCATATGTAAATGCTATACTGTAAGTACGTTGTTGAGTAAATTCTATCTAGTAGATTCTCTAAGTACAGCAGTATATATTACAAGGAAGCATATTATTTATTATTGTTGTTGTTTAAATTGTAATATGTGTATAGTATTCCTGAGATATCTGTAATTTTTCAACATAATTTTACTGAGAGGTAAACAGTGTCTAGCCCTGTAGAGTAACACCTTTTATGGAGTCTAGTTCTGCACGGAATATTGGACATAATTAATGTTTGTAAACTAAAAAATACTTGCATATACAGTAGTACTTATTTTTATAAAATGGTAGGTGGCTGGAATGATAGTATGTGCTATAAGTACATGAAATTAAAAATGCACATTACAAATTAATTACAGAAGATGGTACATCATGAGCACATCTCTACTGCTATAACTACAGTAGGCAGTTACATAATGTTTAAAATAGTGAATGATATATGCATTTCTTTTCAGTTACAAAATAAAGAAGAAAGTGAAAGGGAGGGGAAACTAAAAAAAATTAGAGATAAACTAGCAAAGTTAAAGTCTCAGGGTATGCAAATGAAGATGAAGTATCTTAAGGTGGGATTTCAGTTAGTTGCTGTGCATGAATTTGGGTGGTATTTTTTCCCCTTGCAATTGGAATTTAAACTATTTCAGTGTTGTACTTATATACATGTATATCAAAGTTCATTTTGAATTATTTTTTATTCAGGCTAAAGCTTTTATTGTTTATAAATATTCTGTACTTTACTGTAAATAATTTTGTTAGCTTGTACTGTACCAGTTTCTTTCATATTTTGTTTAACCATCTGTTTACCAGATTACATTCTTATTAAAATATTTAGGTGTTTATAAGTAAATTCTCTATGTACAGTATAGGATTTCGTGCTTTAGAATTATAGGTCTTCGTTTTATCATCTTATATTTTACCACCATAAATTGGATTACAGTACTTTAAATTTCACAATCTTATTACGTACTTGTGAATTATGCCTTTTTCAGTTTACAATCTTGCATGTACAATATGACATGAAAGTTGTCATGGTTGATTCATTAGAAATACAGTGGACCCCCGCATACCGTTGGCATCACATAACGTTTAATCCGCATACCGATACATTTTATCGCTAAAATTTTGCCTCGCATACAGCTTAAAAACCCGCTCACCGCTGTTCGTCCGAGACGCATCCAATGTGCGCCTTAGCCAGCCTCACATGTTCCGCCGGTGGCATTGTTTACCAGCCAGCCTCCGCGGTAGCATCCAAGCATACAATTGTAACATTTCGTATTATTACAGTGTTTTTGGTGATTTTATCTGGAAAATAAGTGACCATGGGCCCCAAGAAAGCTTCTAGTGCCAACCCTACAGCAATAAGGGTGAGAATTACTATAGAGATGAAGAAAAAGATCATTGATAAGTATGAAAGTGGAGTGCGTGTCTCCGAGCTGGCCAGGTTGTATAATAAACCCCAATCAACCATCGCTACTATTGGTGGTACAGCTGCTGCTGCTGCACTGTCAGCTGCTGCTGCTGCACTGTCAGCTGCTGCTGCTGCTGTAGCATCGTCTGCTGCTGCTGTAGCATCGTCTGCTGCTGCTGTAGCACTGTCAGCTGCTGCTGCTGCTGTAGCATCGTCTGCTGCTGCTGTAGCACTGTCAGCTGCTGCTGCTGCTGTAGCATCGTCTGCTGCTGCTGCTGCTGTAGCATCGTCTGCTGCTGCTGTAGCATCGTCTGCTGCTGCTGTAGCATCGTCTGCTGCTGCTGTAGCATCGTCTGCTGCTGCTGTAGCACTGTCAGCTGCTGCTGCTGCTGTAGCATCGTCTGCTGCTGCTGTGGCATCGTCTGCTGCTGCTGCTGCTGTAGCATCGTCTGCTGCTGCTGTAGCACTGTTGTTGGTGTGGCTTATTGAGAATACCAAGAAACAATTAACCCCAGAGGATTTGCCACCCAGGATAACCCAAAAAAGTCAGTGTCATTGAAGACTGTCTAACTTACTTCCATTGGGGTCCTTAATCTTGTCTCCCAGGATGCAACCCACACCAGTCGACTAACACCCAGGTGAACAGGGAAAAATGCCTGGAACTAGTCCTCATATTGGTGAATTTAAAGCCAGCAAAGGTTGGTTTGAGAGATTTAAGAATCGTAGTGACATACACAGTGTGATAAGGCATGTTCTGGAAGAAAATACCAAACAGGACCTACAGTACTCAGGAGGAAAAGGCACTCCCAGGACACAGTGTCTCATCAGTCATTGCTGCATCTTCAGTAAAGGTAAGTGTCATTTATTCTTCATTTAGTAGACTAGTACATGCACAATATATACTGTGCATGTACTACTCTACTATTGTGCATGTATCCTTCTCTTTGTGTGTAGGAAAATGTATATTTCACGTGGTAAAATTTTTTTTTTCATACTTTTGGGTGTCTTGCACGGATTAATTTGATTTCCATTATTTCTTATGGGGAAAATTCATTCGCATACCGATTATTTCGCATACCAATGAGCCCTCTTGCACGGATTAAAATCGGTATGCGGGGGTCCACTGTACCTGAAATCTTTATTTGTTAAATTAAATGTTCAAAATGTTTTTCATGAACTACACTGCAGTGCCCCAGACAGTTTGTTCACTTTTGATAGCTGCATGTGTTGTGGTGTGTTTTACTGATGAACACAAGTGATGCAGATTAGTATCACAAACCATATTCAACTGTTGTAATTTATAGATAGAAATCTTCCTTCACAAGTAACTGGCAAACAGATTCTTGGCCAGTACTGTGTTTTACAGCAAACAAGATGCTCTGGTGTCGAGGATATCCCCCCTCTTCCCCCCAATTCTGATTGACTGAGTTTTGGGAATAAAAAGATAAATGGTATTTTGGCCTTCAAGACGCTGGGTAAATTTTGGAGTTGTATTTTGGGAAAAGAATAGTGTCTTCGACACCATAAAATACGGTACTTCTTGCCTGTACCACATTGCTAAGAGGCCTTGTAAGACCAGCAGCCATCTTTGCAATCACTTTCACAGTATACTATTCATCATTAGCAGTTTTTGACTATCTTCTTTCCTATCAAGAACCAGGATTGTCATTTTAAAATTTTACAGCTTCATTTTGGTAGAATATCTGGTATTTCTTAATGATGACAGAACTTTCTTTCACAATATTATGAGCTCACCTCATTTTTTTTTCTGGGTCTGTCAAGGTTGGCAAAGTTTTCTACCCTTAATTTTATCAACTGATTTTTGTGTCACACTGTACTTGTAAATGATTCTTTTTACCTGCTTAAAATATTCAGATGAAAACACCAAATGGAGTGTTTGGTGTCTACTCACATGTTTTTACAGTGTTTTGAAGCTTGTAATCTTATTACTTATAAATTTTTCACTTTACCAACATGCAATCACTAGTGTTAAGCCACAAATGTGTCAGGGATGTGTCTTGAAGAAACTGCAAGGATAAGCACTGGAACACCCATCAAGCCATTCATTGTCAATGGACATTTGGTTGTTAAATTCTCTTACACGGGTTTTGTTTCCTTTTAAACTAATGCATAAATTAGGATGACTTTTTTCGTGGTGTGATCAGTTTGAGGCTTCATCCAATAACTGTACAAGTTGTAGTATCTTTTCACACTTTTTGTGTTGGTTTAGTGATTAATGTTTGTAAGATGCCTGCCATTTTCTTTTAATACCTCTCTTGCTTCTCAGTTCACAAAATCCAAAAGAATGCATCAGTATATGTCAAACAGTACCTGAATACATAACACTTCTTTTTTGCTACTGCACTTTTATTTAATATAAAAGCTCTGGGTGAGTGGCCACTACCATGGATTTCTTCAATGAGAACTGTTTTTGTTGATTTTACTCAGTGCTACTATTTCACTAATACAGTGGAGCCTCGGTACTCGAACTTAATTCGTTTCAGAAGGCTGTTCAAGTGCCGATCTGTTCGAGTACCGAACGAATTTTTCCCATAAGGAATAATGTAAATTTGATTAATCCGTTTCAGACCCCCAAAAATACACTTACAGCGACTTTGCGGTGTATTTTCGTATGGTATTTATGATTGTATTCTCGTTTTCTTGGTCTCATTTGATAGAATGAAAGATATATTACAGAAATAGAGATGATTTTGAATGGTTCACAGACTAAAAATATCTTGAAATTGAGCTCAAAGTAGCACAAATGTTCTATTTTTTCTGATGCTCAAGAGTAAACAAATCACGTCACGCGTCCAATACACGTCAACTGGTGGGTCTAATATGCTTTCACAAATATACTGATATTATTTATACCATTTTTTTCAATAATGCAGTAGTCTGCATAACAGTAAATCTTCTATTTTTTGTGTGAATAAAAATTCAAAATGGAAAGCAAGCATAATATAAGAGGGGCCCGAAGTGGGAGGAGCTATAGGAGAGAGAGGGAGGGGCCAGCAGAAGGAGCATTCAGTATCTGATGAGTCGTCTTGATAGCCGGATATTAGCAGTGGTGCAAATACAATGTTGTGTAATTATGCTAATATTAGTAATAAAGGTTATCTATCACATTTATTCCAACTTGATATCAGAAACACGATAGATAACCTAGAAGCACAATAAAGACGCCAAAATTAATAAAAGGCATATTATATGGAGAGGCAGAGGCGGTGTTTACATCAGGGCAAACACACACTATCCAATTTTCTTTCTGGTTGCTGTTATCACTAATCTTTTTAGGCTTTATGGTGACTTATTTATACAAATATAAAAAAACACCCAAAAATGCGAAGAAACATGAAATAGTTTACTGTGAAGTTCAGCGGAGTTTAGGACTGAGCAACAGCTGTGGGGAGACTGACGCACATGTTCTGGTAGGCTGTTTGTTTGGTCGAGTGCTGAGCAAATGGTCGACTACCAAGCGATTTTTTTTACCGAACAAAGCATTCGAGTACTGAATTGTTCGAGTACGGAGCTGTTCGAGTACCGAGGTTAAGCCACCAGCACCCATTAGTGACTTTGTAATGAGCCAAGAATTACTGTATCGAACAGCCGAGTTGGGTACTCCAAGTAGAAGAGTTTACCAGTTAGTAATTCCACAGTCACTGGTGAACGTAGCTCTACAGTTAGTTCATGATGCACCAGGTGTTGCACACCTGGTGCATCATGAACTAACTGGTATGGATCGTTCTGTGAAACAAGATAGAATGAAATACTTTTGGCCACGTATGGCAACTGACATTTCCAAGTATGTTAAGAAATGTAGTGTCTGTATGCAACATAAAGGAAATGTCAATGGTCCTAATCCAATCCAAGTGTACCCAACCACTAGCGAACCGTGGGAAAGAGTTGCCCTTGACTTGTTAACCAATTTTAAATGTTCCCTCCAAGGCAACAAACATCTGTGTGTTATGGTAGACCATTTCACCAGATATTGTGAGTTAGTTCCTATTGCAGATAAGACTGCAGAGACAGTAGCTAAAGCATTTAAAGAAGACCAGAGCTTTGGTGAGATGGGGAAGGAAGAAGGATGGGTAAGGATGGAAATATTGGAAAAGGGTGGGAGGGGGGTGAGAGGTAGGATATAAAGGTAAGTGGCCCAACCACTTTGGTGCAATTTAAAAAGTGTACGTGAAATGATAATATATTTATTTAAGGGGTATAAGACTAACCCATCAGAGTCACATAGATATAACAGATATATAAGTACATGACTCTGAATTGGTAGTAATTATACAAGTTGCAATTGCTTTTTTTTTTTTTTTTTTTTTTTTTTTTTTTTTTTTTTTTTTGTTTTTTTGCGATTGCACAACGGATATTTATGCGACAAGGAAGGCAATAATTTTCTGGCCAGTTTATAAATTTCGTGACAATGGCTTCTTACAGGTGGTGTCCAGCCATAGTAAATAGCATAATTTTTACATTAGAAAGTTATATAAGATGTCTCCCTAATTGGGGGCGATGATGTTCTCAGTATACATAGAAGGGTTCTGGTGGTACCCAATCTTCTTCATCAGGGAGGTTGCTCAATATCATGGGTCGTGGGTAATCATCTTTATGAATAAAGCGACGGACCCTTTGTGGGAGAGTCATTCGTTGAGTCCTGTGAGGAGGAGTATTGATGGTATAATCCGTGGTATTAACCACTTGTATAGGATGTTCTCTATCTGGCATGTATAGTTCTTGCATTGTATAAAGTTGTTTCTTTTTTAGGGTGTCAAGGCGTACATTTATGGCAGTAATATCTTGTTGTATGTGTAAATCTGCCATTTTAACTCTGTCTCTCCTCCTGGTATCGGTGATGAAGCGAAGAGCTCTATTCTGGACCCTTTGTAACCGGAGCATGTTGGTCTTTGTTGTTAATGACATTGGGACACAAGGGTATTCGAGTATTGGTCTTATTATCATTTTATACAGATGTTTTTTGACATGTTGAGGGGCTTGATTGAATCGAAAGAGTCTGCTAAGACCGGCTTTGGCTATGTTGATCTTTTTAGTTACATGAGATGTTGAATGGAGCAGCCTGTCGATTTCATATCCCAAAATCTTGTTAGGGTTTCTAATGGCTACAGGTGTACCTCTGATGGAGATACCTCCTTTATCTTCAATTGTTGATGCAAAACATCCTATCGTGCTAACAAGGACCTTGTCAGGATTAGTTGTAATTCTCCATTTCTTTTCCCAATTAGATGTTCGACGAAGTTCAATATTCATTTTCTCTATGACTCTCTCATACTTGTATTTTCCTGTTACCGGAGTTGATGAGACGACATGAATAACATCATCTGCAAACTGTGTCACAATTGTGTCATTAAACTCTGGTTGAGGAAGGTCATTCACATAAATGTTGAACAGGAGTGGACTGAGACAAGATCCTTGCGGGACACCAGCTGTCGGTATAAAAGGCTCTGTCGACCTGCCATGAAAGGTGGGAATGATTTTTCTTTGAGTTAAGAAATTATATATTAATCTGAGAAAAGTCCAGTTATGGTCTGGTAGGTCAATGAGTTTGTATATAAGGCCATCATGCCATAAGCTATCAAAAGCTTTATGAACATCTCTGGTGGCAATTAAGGCAAGATTGCCCTGATGTTTTAGACTTGCTACAGTATCGAAAATAACATTTATTGCATGATTGGTACCTCTATGTGTTCTAAAGCCAAATTGTTTTTCAGTAAAAAAGTGATTAAACTCCATATAGTAGTTCAATCTGTTGGAAATGACTTTCTCAAGAACTTTTCCAGTGACTTCAAGTAAAGATATAGGTCTATAGTTCCCAGGTTGGTGGATGTCTTTATTGGGCTTACCAAGAAAGATCATCTTAGCAGTCTTAAAAACAACTGGAAAATGTCCTGAGGCCAAGATGGCATTAAAGATATTTACCAAAGACTGTTTACAATTTCTAGGTAGGTACTTTATTTGTTTCATTGTTATTCCAGAGAGGCCAGGGGCTCTATTTCTCATTCTTCCAATAACCTGACTTATCTCTAGTAATGTAATAGGTCTAGTAAGCGGGTGGGTATCTTCAAGAGTTGAAGTATCGATGGAAGGTAGTGGTTGTAGATCATCCAAGTTCTCATCTCTCCATTCATTTACCAACTGATAATGATTATTGTTAAATTGACGACTGTTATTATGGGAGAGAATTTTCTCCCATACATCACCCATCAAATTAGCCTGGTCCTGTGGATCGTCAAGTTTAATTTCAACATCTTCATCATCCTCATCAGTGAAGGTATGAACTAGGTAGTTAGGAGCCTTGTGCTTTGCCCCTAAAAGTTGTCGGATCTTACTCCAAAATTTTGCTGGTTCACGTTGATACTGATTAGCTTGAAGAACTAGAAATTTCCATATGTCCCGTTTGTGATGACTAATCATGTTAATTAATTCATGCCTTAATCGGTGCAGTGTAGCTGCTGGTGGTTGTCGCGTTTGAAGATGCCTTCGACATTCTGCTTGATAATTTCGTAAATTGTCTCTAATTTCCCTAGTAGGTTTATATTGTTGGTATATCTTTGTGGAAGCTAATTGACAAGTTGCATTAGTAGCTTCAATTATTCGATTATGCAGGGACCTGATTGCATCATCAATTGCATTGGAAGGTAGATTTTCCAATGACACAATTTCATCATCACCCAGATATGCCCTGAAGGGGTCAAATCCTAGGGTGTTAAGATTGGGTTTAGGTGGTACAGGTATTCTAAATGGAGAAGTTTGTAGTTGTATTATAACAGGGATATGGTCAGATCCAACATGTCCACCAGGAGATATACGACAGTGAAAGATGTCACAGTCCCTGTTTGTCAGTACTATATCAGGTGTCCCTGGATGAGGTCCAATGTACGATTTAAAGAATGGGCCTTGAAATGACAAGTTTCTAGCTGTCATGATATTAAAGAGTTGTTTTCCTTTTAAGTCACCCAGTGGAATACCAGCTCCACAGTTGAAGAGGGCAGGGTGATGAGCATTAAAATCTCCCGCTAGAATTGTTGGAATATTCCTGCTTAATATCCTATGTAGAGGAATTGACTCTATATATTGTTGTCTCGGGGGAAAATATCCAGTTACTATCACTAGTTGTCCATGAGACGTTGTCATTTCTATTGCAAGAATGTTATCTTCATCAACATGAATATTTTTAAATGTATAGCCTAATTTTACTAAGATGGCTACTCCACTAAATGGTCCTCTCGATTTCTCCACAGTAGAGTAACCACGTAATTTAATATGTTGATCAACTCTTGCAGCTGTCTCGTTCAGAAGTATAACATCGGGATTGTAATTATGTAGTTCAACCTCAAGAAGGTAACGGTTATTAAAGAAATGTTGAACATTAAGTTGGAAAATTGTAATCCCCATTATTTCTTGTTCTTCGCTCGTGTACTGCGGTCTGAACGCCTGCAAGTAATGTCACGTGTTGTATCCACACTATCCCTGCTGGACTCATCAAGGGGAGGAGGAAACTTTTGCGTAGGTGCTTGTGTATTAAGAATGCCATCATCTTCACTAGAGGTAGTAATATTAACAGACTCATTAGAATCGGTAGAGTCATCATCAGAAAACTGAGGTGTGTTATTCCCTGTTACAGGAAGCAGAGGCTCGTGAGAGTTAATGGGAGACTGTGGAGGCTCCAAGGGAAAAGTAGGCAGGCAAGGTGAGTCACCCTGGGAAAGTTCCTGTTCAACAGGATCAGCTTCAATAGCGGGAGAGTAGGCACCACTTTCTGGGGCATTGTTATGTTCAGGTGTTGACTTATCGGGTTGAGGGGAGTTGACAACCTGGGTTTGTGAGGTGGGCGATCCCTGAGCCAGGGATGACTTAGGCTTATTTTTAGATGTAGAGTAGGGAACATACTTCTTGTTATGAGAAGGCTGGGTCATAATAGCCTTCACATTTTCTGGGATAGTGATGGGAGTGATCCCATTAGCCATTAACAGATCATTTAAAACCTGAGAGCAGAGTTGAATGTCACCACCTGCTATGTCTTTGGCCATCATGTACATTAGTTGTGCTCTAGTCATATCCCCGGCTGTGGATACCTGAGACATAGGAGATGATACTGAACCTTGTTGTTGCGTTTGTGT
Organism: Cherax quadricarinatus; assembly: GCF_038502225.1. NCBI lineage: Eukaryota > Metazoa > Arthropoda > Malacostraca > Decapoda > Parastacidae > Cherax > Cherax quadricarinatus. The sequence continues at coordinate 6,069,142 of NC_091364.1, read as the reverse complement.
ATGGTGTAAGTGAGGGTTAGATTGGGGCGCTCCTAGAGGGGCAGAATTCCAAACATTGGAACCATTGGTAGAGACCTGAGGAGTCCCACTTGATCCAGGCAGAGCTGGGAAGGAAGTTTGGGACATCGTTGGCGGTGCCTGGGGAGTGGTCTTCTTAGCAGTGGACAGTTTCTTGGCTTCAAGAATTTTCTGCATTTCCTTTTTCCTTTCAGGACAAATAGCAGAAACAGCATGATGTTTTCCATTGCAGAGGACACATTTAGGTGTATTTTTGTTGGTACAATCTCTATACGAATGTTGGCCAGAGCAAATGCTACAAATCTGCCCTTGAGTACTGCATTTATTGTTGTTATGACCAAAGGCATAACACTTGAAACATTGTGTCACACTGACAAATCGTTCAAGGGAGATTTGGTCAGGTGTACATCTGGTGCCAAAACATTTGAATCCATGTTGACACACAAGTTTGGCCTCCTCAGGTGTCTCAAGTATTAGCTTTAAGGTCACCTTGTTGTTGGTAGGATTAGAGAATTTATGTGCTTCTACAGCCCTAAAGTCAGAATTCTCGGTATTAATGACGTCAACAATTTCATTCACTGTGTTATGTTTCATGAAACTGTTGATTCTGGCCACAAACACAGTCCTCTGAGCTTGATAGCTATCAGGTGCAACTGGGGTAACACCAGAAGTCTTGAGTTTTTCAAGCACATCATGCTTCAGAAGTTGAAGTAACTCTTCTTCCGAAGAGAGGAGAAGTACTGCTCCAGCGTGGGTTTGAAAAACATCCACTGGAGCAACAGTTGAGTTGGAGCAAATACATGTGAGAATTTCTCTCATTGTCATTTGATTGCTGTCAATGCGTAATCTTACACGTATCCTCGCCATGATGTTGAGGAAGGAACATCTGGCAAAGGAGTTTCTTAACAAAAAGGGAATTTTCCTTGATGTTAAACTAGCATCCTGTTACAGCTGACTTATGAAGGTCAGCCCCTAAGATAGCCTACCCTCGAGTAGTGAGGGGAAAGGGCCCAAGGCAAAGATTGGCTGGATTTTAAAAAACCACACGGGCTACCAGATGGTCAAAATGCCTTGTGTTAACTCGCCAAAGCGAAGTTGCCGAAAAAGAAGAAGATAGGACAGTCAGAAGGATAGCAATGTATGTATAGTGTGTTAAGTGTGTGGGCCAGTGTTGATGTATGGGTGAGGGTAGGATGGGGAAGGATGGGGGGATGGGGATGAGAGGGGTGAACAAGCAAGCAAGTCACCGCCTTACCCTCTTGATGGGATGGGGCTCGAAGTGACTGCAAGCAAGTTTCCTCTCAGCTCTGGTGAAGAATTACTCAGGATAACACAAGAAAATTCCCGAGCAACAGTGTTCAGAGTTGCTCAGCTGAAGAGCAGGAATGTGTTGTATAGCATATTAGTATCATCCATGTGCTTTAGATAGGAGATCCCTTTTAGGCCTGTGACTGTTGTGTAACGTCACGGGATGCACATGTGTATGTTCATACCTCTGCCCCGCTCTCAGTCGGCGTTTTGACACAGGCTAGGACAGGCAGAGGCTGGGCTCCATTTCCCATCATCACAGTCTGACAATATATGTTACCATCCAACAAGTGTGTCTACCTTCAACCCTCGATATCTCCATTTAAGACCCCCTACGATATTAGTATCTGTATTAGTATTGTGTTTAAACTAAGTACAGTGGACCCCTGCCTTACGAACGCATTGCGTTACGTTAAATCCGCCATACGAAGCATTTGGATGCAAAAAATTTGCCTCGCCTCACGATAAAAAACTCGCCTTACGTGATTCGTCCGGGACACGTCCCACGTGTGGCCTCAGCACCAGTGTTTACAAGCCAGCCAGTGCAGTCGCATCTATGCATACATTCGGTACATTTCACATTATCCCAGTGTTTTTAGTGCTTGTAACTGCAAAATAATCGGATGACGGACTCTCCGTACTGCCCGTGGTGTCCCTCACAGCCTGAGACGGTGGAACACTTCCTGCTGTGGTGCCCACGTTATCACTCTGCACGGACTACTCTCCTTGCAGCCTTGCGCACACTTGGGGTGCACACTTTCACTCTACCTGTCCTCCTCAACGGGGAGGGGTTTCGCCCTCTGGACCATCAGGAGATATTGGCCTGTACCTGCTCCTTCCTGCTGGCTTCAGGGTGTATCAGAGACATATGATACATAGTTATTAGTCAAGACATTCTTCCACTTTGGTCGATATTCCCTCTCCTAGCACTGGACGGCCTTGCTCGATGTGGCGTGTGCTGTCAGTGGCCCTGAAACCCAACAGAAGAAGAAGAAACTGCAAAATAAGTCACCATGGACCCCAAGAAAGCTTCTAGTGCCATCCCTGTGGTAAAAAGGGTGAGAATTAGTATGGAATTGAAAAAAGAGATTAAGGAAATGTGTGCAAAGTGGGTTGAACTGCAAACCTTTACAGGTGAAAATCACCCTGACACAGCTACTGCAAACCATGTTGGCAACCTGTACAATGACAGTGTTATGGCCCATTTTAGGAAAGTCTTAAAGGACGGGAGGTACAGAGCTCTATGGACAGATTTGTTGTGTGACAGAGGTTCAGTGACTCTCTCAAGCCAGTCCTAGTGGCATTAAAAGAAGAAGGGAAGTAACCCCAGAAAAGGACTTGCTACCTCAAGTTCTAATGGAAGGGGATTCCCCTTCTAAACAGTAACTTCCACACTCTCCCTTCCTCCCATCCCATCAATCATCACCAGATCTTCAATAAAGGTAAGTGTCATGTATTCTATTCTTAGTAGAGTAGTAATTGTGCATGTCTTCTTCAGTTTGTGTGTATTAAAATTAATATTTCATGTGGTAAAATTTTTTTTTTTTCATACTTTGGGGTGTCAGGAACGGATTAATTTGATTTCCATTATTTCTTATGGGGAAAATTAATTTGGCTAACTATAACTTCGGCTTACGATGAGCTCTCAGGAACGGATTAATATCGTAAGGCGGGGGTCCACTGTATTGGGTTTGATGTTATCCCATCCCTAGTTTGTATATGATACGGTTGTTATCCATTTCAAAACAACAGTTATTGTAGCTACTGATATTATAAAGAGCAAATAACCTCTGGAAACATATGTGACATAGTTGAAATGGATTAAATCTAAAGATTTATTCTGTAAATTGTTTTTAACATAGAATGTAGACTGAATGGCTTTATTTAATTTACTTGTTGAAAATCATCTTTTAAAGGTGAGAAGGATTGAGAAAGATATAGATTAATAACAAGCATTGGGATTGCATCAGGTCACCTTTGATTTCACATGCTCTTAATTTTATCCCTTACAAGCATTGCTTTCATAATTTGTATATAATGTATTTACAAATAGGCAAATTTATTTACAAATATTATCTCTCACTTCACAACAGGATTTGAACTGGCACACTGTATCAAAGTATGCAATGGAATTTTGTACTTTTGGTAAATAAAACGTGTGACCAATCTTCCTCAGTTGAATACAGGCAAACATAACACTGGAGATAGTAGAAGTAATTTTGAGGTGATCAGTCCCTCAGTGTTATATTCACTTGTTCAACTGCAGATTCCTAATCTGCTGGTGAAACGTTTCCACAGTAAAAATACGCAAGTGTTACATGTGTCTGTTATTCATCAATTTTTCAGTATTGTATATTATCAGTAATATATTTTACTTACGGCTTGAGATACAGGTCCACATCCCTTTATCTGAAATACTGAAATTCGAAAAGTTCCGAAAACTGAAGTTTTTTCGTGGAGTGTGGAGCGTTAGTCATCTCAGTGCTGGGTCACGTCGCCATGTGGCGGCATTGAGAATCATTCTGATATTTGGAAAAGTCTGAAATTCAAAACAAAACTGGCCTCAAGGATTTTGGATAAAGGGATGTGGATCTGTACCAAGATTTCGTCAGAGTCTGCTGTTTGATATAAATAAGAGAGGAAGTATAAAATGGCATTGTATAATGTCATTACAAATTTTGGTTGTCAGTTAAATCTCTACACTGTGCTGTAGCCTGTAACAGTGGTCCTGGCTTCCCAGGTGAAAGTTATTTTCTCTGGCTACCCTCATTGTAATGTCACTTAATGCTCTATTAATTTTTGCCCCTCTCCATATTGATCTCCTAATGAATACTATTTTCCATTTTCAGTTTTTGCTTATTTGTCTACATTTAGAGAATTGACTCAAAATAATGTTAACATGAAGGATGTTAAAATATCTAAGAGGGATTCTATTTTAAGCTGCCCCTCAGAGATAAAAGAGTTTCCAAAACGAAAAAGAAGATTCTGGCACAGATATAAACATACAGGCATACCTTGCTAATATGGCACTTCACTTTAGAGCACTTTGCTAATATGGCACTTGCCAATTATATTCATGTTTATTTTTTTTTTAGCAATAATGCTCACATCAACTGACCAGTGCCATTTTTTTTTATTTTACTTTTGCATAGTTTTTTAGGCTTTTATACGCACAGGCAAGTGGAAAAAAACTGCGAGTCACTTTAAGGCGATATTTGCTTTATGGTGGTGGTCTGCACTCTAACCTGCCATATTAGCAAGGAATGCCTGTACTATCAGGAATCAAAAACCTGCAGATTCGTCTGCATATTCAGTGATGTGAAACCTTCCACTCTCATATTGGTAGTTACTTTTCTCAGAGTATTACCTGGTTGATACTGAGCACCTGCAAGATAGCAGGTGGTGGCCTTGATGATCATTACTCGGTAATCTGTTAATTCACACTTAGGGTACTGGCTATCCTTATTCCATCTTGACACTTGTGGAAGACTGTTCTGCTTATCTGCAAATTATACTTACCAGATTTATCCATGATCATGTCATGGATGGGCACACTGCTCTGCTGTGAAAGGTTTGTCAAGTCATAGTAGGCATCCAGCATATCTTGTTAGGTTATCCCGTGTATATCTTGCAGCATGTCGTCTCTATTTAAAGCTTCTTTGTTGCACTTTGTGCTTACTCTTATGGCTGTTCTTTCTTGATAATTTTAAATTTCAAGTAGATATTGTCTACATTTTATTTGTTATAAACTGTCACATTTATTACCTTAATAATAATAATAATAATAATAATAATAATAATAATAATAATAATTATTATTATCTATTATTATTATTATTATTATTATTATTATTATTATTATTATTATTAACTCAAAAGTACATCATCATAAGATCATTATTATTATAAATTGTTTCATGGTACAGGTATATTAAGTAACTACACAAATATTGTAGTTGATTTTGTAAGTGCATTGCCAGAAGAAACATGATTACAGCAGTCAATATACTGTATTTAAAGACTGTTTTTTTACAGGTAATATTAAAAATCCATGAAGCCAGAACAAGATTATCAAAGTTGGGGTGTTTCAAGGATGTTGGTGTTTTTATCGACACTTACGATGGACCAGATGCTGTTGAGGATGGCATTGAGGTAAGAAGACTTTCGTCAGTTTTGTATCCTTCGGAAGACAAGTAGAGTGATGGATCAGTCAGTCTGTCAATGGCAAATGTGCCTGTGAACCTCTAGCAGCAACAGCTTAGTTGACCAGTTAATCAACTGAGAAGCCTGGTCCCAGGTTGGGTTACAAGGGTAGAAAAACCAGTGAAAGCAGTCATGTGTATGCAGTGGAGTGGAAGGGACGAAGGAAGTTGAGAAATGATATTTAAAAGCTCTTTACTTAATTCATGACATCCAGGAATACATTCCTGAACATCAAAGCAAGCTCTGTAGTATAATGTTACAAGTAGTATCAGTGCTTCTTAACTAAAGGAAAAGTTGAATCAGAAGACCTGTATAGTACAAAGGTTTCTTCATGATCTTTACATCTATTCAGGTGACATTTGAAGTGCGTGAAGTGAACCTCTTGGGAGCCAAGGTGAATACCAGTGTGGGAAACAATGAAGGTACAGTGTCAACGGGTGGCTTGTTAAAGAACATATTTGGCCGCGGCGAGGAACTTAGCTGCGAGTATTCCCATGGCACAAAGAAGTCATCGTCTTTCTTCACTACATTTACTAAACCTTTTCATAATGAGGCTAGCACTGTGTAAGTTTGACTATCATTTTTTACTTAAAACTAATATTTATGGTCTTATTTGGAACATGATTACAAAATCTTACCTCTTGAGAATCTTGAAGCTGTTATTTTTGCTAGGCAAATTTTAGCTCGGAACACAATCACCTTACAAAAGGGAAATAGCCAGGCAAGTAAAACATATGACACCAGTGAATCATAATAGTTGGAATGCAAAAAAGTGCATATTAAACAAATATAAGAGTGCTCAATAATTACCCACATGGAGACAGAAACTCAGAAGATTCATTGATCTGTACTAATCGATCTGCAGAAATATACAGTTCAATTAATCTTCTGATTTTCTGTCTCCATTTTCTTTTAACAAATCAGTCGTCTCCCACCGAGGCAGGGTGACCCAAAAAGAAAGAAAATCCCTAAAAAGAAAATATTTTCATCATCATTCAACACTTTCACCTCACTCATACATAATCACTGTCTGTGCAGAGGCGCTCAGATACGACAGTTCGGAAGTCCCTCCAAACTGCCAATATCCCAAATCCTTCCTTTAAAGTGCAGGCATTGTATTTTCCATTTCCAGGACTCAAGTCTGGCTAACCAGTTTCCCTGAATCCCTTCACAAAATATTACCCTGTTCACACTCCAACAGCTCGTCAGGTCCCAAAAACCATTCGTCTCCATTCACTCCTATCTAACATGCTCACGAATGCTTGCTGGAAATCCAAGCCCCTCACCCACAAAACCTCGTTTACCCCCTCCCTCCAACCTTTTTGAGGTTTGATCCACTCTCTCTAAATGACCAAACCACCTCAACACCCCCTCTTCAGCCCTCTGACTAATACTTTTAGTAACTCCACACCTTCTCCTAATTTCCACACTCCAAATTCTCTGTATAATATTTACACCACACGTTGCCCTTAGACAGGACATCTCCACTGCCTCCAGCCACCTCCTTGCTGCAACCTAAGCCTCACACCCGTATAAGAGTGTTGGTACTGTCTCCATGTGGGTTATTAATGAGCACTGACAAGTGTTCATGGCACTTTAGTTATTCAAATATAAAAGTGTGTATTATAATTTGTGCTGCTGTGTGACATAGCAATAAGGTGATGTAAGGCCTTCATTTGATCATGATCTATGAGTTACATTTTCCCCTTTATATATTGTGCTTTCTTATTCTTTGGTATTGTTTGGAATTACCAAGATCCCAGGACCAAAACTTATCTAATAATAATGTCCTATGAGTATGTACCTGAGACCTTTCAGCCAGTTCAGTATATTGTTAGGTTAGCACTGAATATGTGAAATGAGGTGAAACAGCCATTTTAAGTTTGTAATACAGTTGTTAAAATTTTTCATTTTGATATCTTGAAATGCATTATATTTTTGGAAAATTCATTTATAACAAAGTCCAGGATAATAGATCTTAACCTTTTATCAAATAATATTTGTATTAACTGGAAAATTTTCCAGGGTTAGCTTTGATCTGATCATACTAATAAACATTGACACAATGAAATTGTTATTAGTTGGTAATGATAGGTGCTAACTTATGAATCATTGATTTTCTTCATCAGTTTTACAAGCAGTGTGTATCAGCAGGGAACGGAAGCTCCTTGGTCAGGTTTCAAGGAGTTTGACCGTGGTCTCCTGCTGACTCTAGCCTTCAATTCAGCTTCCAATGTACGTATATTTTATGCACTGTATATAATTCCCATGATTTACAGTTCCTGCCTGAGTACCAGAGGAAATTATGTAAAAAAGGGCACTTGGAGTTCATGATGATCCTTCTACAACTCGAGTAAGATTTAGTGGAGGGCACTAGTTTTGATTCTTTAACCTTATTGTTAGTGTTATGGCTAATTTGACCTCAGATGCAGTAGGTCCCGCATTGATGATATTAACGTGTTCCTAAAAGTTGTTCTGCACTCAAGGCAGGCCTATTATCCAATAGACATCCATGTTATGATTGAAGATGCATTCCCAAGTAATAATATTTCATATTTAATTTAATTTATTTTTTAATTAAGAATCTTGACTCATCTATTTCACTTAGAAATGGTAAAACTTAATTTTTTTTTTTTAAATACAGTGCTGTCTCCCAGTTGAGGCAGGACGACCCCAAAAAGAAATGTAAAGTTTTCTCTTCTTTTTTTTTACATATAGTAATTCATACAGAAGAAGGGGTTACTAGTCCCTTGTTCCTGGCATTTTAATCACCTTTTACTTATCTCTGGGGTCTGGCTGTTTGGCAAAAATACTACGTACTTTGATGCAGAGTGCACAGGTTCAAATCCTGATTTAGACTGAGATAATGTTTGTAAATAATTTCACCCATTTGCAAATTGTTATTGATGTATGTGTGTGCATTCGTGCATATATGTGTGTATATAATAATGTACAGAAAATTAAATTCCCCAATAGGTCCAGCAGAAATTGATTCTTGATGGAGCCTGGAGGCACATCACCTGTCTTTCTCGATCCACTGCATTTGCCGTCCGTGAACAAGCTGGGCACTCACTCAAATCTGCTCTTCGACATGAGCTCTTGGTTGACAGGAGAGATGATTTAGTGTTTCCATCAGATGGGGTTGCTTTTACCATTAAGGTATGGTTTATTGTAAATTTCTTATTCATGATTGCCTTCTTTGGTTAGTTGACCTTAGTATTGTTAAATGTTTTTATATTGGTGTTTTTACTTCATATACATACAAATGCTGCCAGTGTTTATGAGATAAATATACTTTCACGAAAATAAAATGTTAATGAGTATGCTTTGTGTATTGTAAATAGAATTTTTTGGATTTATACTTCTGTTGTTTATTTCAGAATGAACTAGCTGGCTTAGGAGGTGATATTGGCTTTCTGAAGAATGAGTTAGATTTCCAAGTAAATGTTCCTCTGCCCAAAGAAATGGTGAGTTGCAATGCATACCACAGAACAAGAATCTATTGTGTATTTTGTTGAGAATTTTCGCATAATATGAATGGTTGGTGTCTAGAGAAACAGGACAATCAGTTATGATTTCTATCATCTGTTAAAACAAATCCTTTTCCATTTGGCTAACAGATTAATACATAAAGAAAAAGTAGCCCACGAAACTTTTTTTTTTAACACGTTGGCCATTTCCCACCAAGGCAAGGTGAGCCAAATGAAAGAACCCCCCCCCCCCCCCACCCCCCCCCCCCCCCAAAAAAAAAAAAACTTTAATCATCTTTCATCTGATTCAACTGATGTTGCCCACAAAACTGTCATGCATTATTGTGTTGATGCTTATTCATGCGTTATTGTGTTGGTGCAAATAAAATTATATTTAAGATATGTAGACATCAGTCTACACAAAAACTGATCCTTTTTACTAGTACTAATTTCATTGAATAAATCTGTAGCCAACCACTGTGACTGTCTGCTGTAGCTATTGTTATGAACAGTAGACATTCCTTGATTTTTGAGCCTTTACTTTACAGGTACTGTAACAAATGTGTTGAACCCCTTAATTGTCCAGACGTAGATCTACGTTCTTACCGCTAGCACTCCAAATGTAGATCTATGTTTTATTTTTCCTGCCTCCAATTTTGGCACTGTTGGCCTCAGATGCCTGGTCAGCATAGAATGGGTCTTAACACTCGGTGTGCGCAGTATTAAAAAAATCTTGGGCCACTTAGTACCTTGCAGGAGCACCAGTTCCATTGATCACCAGCTAGAGCAAACAGCATGGCAAATACCAAGGATTTGCTGATGACATGTTGTATTAACACTCCCCATTTAAGAGGTAAGATGGATTTGGCCACAGGTGGTTGCAGAAATATCAAAAACCTTGATAATAACCCATGTACAACATTCATGCAACACCCTTTCAATTTTGGTACCACTGGTAGTGTTATCTTTTCAGAATGTCCTATAACCTATAATGTGTAATACATGTTTGGCAGGCTGGCCGGCTGGCTGGTGGCTGGCTGGCCAGCAGCTGGCTGGCCGGCAGCTGGCTGGACAGCAGCTGGCTGGCCGGCAACTGGCTGACTGGCAGCTGGCTGGCTGGCAGCTGGCTGGATGATTGGCTGTCTGTGTCTCCCTCTGTATCTTTCTCTGTCTATCTCTTTCTCTGTCTCTATCTCACGGGTACACTAATGTAAATACAATTATACGTAGTGTAAATTACTTAGGATAACCCAAAAAGTCCAGACAAAGTGCTACACTGTGCTTGTATATAATTTTTTTTTTTCAACAAGTCAGCCGTCTCCCACTGAGGCAGGGTGACCCAAAAAAGAAAGAAAATCCCCTAAAAGAAAATACTTTCATCATTCAACACTTTCACCACACTCACACATTATCACTGTTTTTGCAGAGGTGCTCAGAATACAACAGTTTAGAAGCATATACATATAAAGATACACAACATATCCCTCCAAACTGCTAATATCCCAAACCCCTCCTTTAAAGTGCATGTAGATAATATAATGCATAAAAACCACCTGGTGGTTCACACTTACACTCTCACACTCACCCAATTGACTATAAACACAGAAATACAAATCTTAAAATAATGAATCCTAACTAATCATAAGTTTGCCTGTGATACTCCAATATAGAAACCATGTATTATACCAAAACAAAAGCATTCACATTGCTAAATTTACAAACTGTAATGTAGTTACTTAGCCTTAATACCAACTTGCTCCATAATCTGTAATAATTTAGAGTTAAGAATTAATCTTAGTCTGCCCGAAATGCCTAGCCATGCTAGGTGTGATAGTGGCCCCCTCTGTAATTAGTATTTTATAACATGTAAACTGCACAATATCCTAAAATATGTAAACCCTGCATTGTAATCTTTATAGAGAATAAACTTGATTTGATTTTATTTGATTTGATTTGATAAGCATGACAGGTAACTGGCAAGTAATACGCATTTTCACTTGTTCAGGAATCAGACATGACCATGTGTAATACCAGACATAAGCAGATGTACCTAGACAGACAGACATGTTTATGTGTAACAGTGAAAACAAATAAAGCAAGGATTCCATGCAGCAGTGCACAATCATCAAGTGTCACTCGACTGCTACCCTGTCAGCAGTTCAGTAACACTCGTCATAACGCCATGCTTCAAGGAGTTTCATATATATTCCAGCGTGTCTAAAACGTTGCTAGAACCTATAAATACTTTGTATATATTCCTAGACAATAGTAAATGACCAAGGCAAGTGTAAATGTTGAACTGTCAGTGTGTTTGTGACAATTTTAGTACAATTTCAGTACCTAATATTAGTGTCAGAACAAAGATTGGCTATGAAGTCACAAGAACTACTATAAATTGTAATTATCAGAAAATAAAAATTATGTACAATAATATAAAAATGGAAAAAAAGGTATATTAGCAACACTTCTTCCAGCAGCAGGACTCCATGTTGCTGTCAGGTGAGCATCCAGCTCCAACTTCATGGTCTTATATCTCAGTAACTACTGGTCCTAAATTTTTTTTTTGGTCTTATTACACAGAAAATTGCCCTCTTTAATTAAATTTTTTTTTTTCTCTCAAAATGTTTGGCGCGCTGGGCAAGTGAACATAGATCTGAGTTTGGACAGTTAATGGGTTAACCCTTAAACTGTCCGAAAGTAGATCTACATTCACGTGCGTAGTGCTCTGAACGTAGATCTACGTTATATTTTACATGCTTTCTTCTGTAAAAAAAACATAAATTTATATTTGGAGCGCTACACACGTGAACATAGATATACGTTTGGACAGTTTAAGGGTTGAAGGACAAGAACAGGGCATCATTGACAAAACATTGAGAATAGGTCACATAATGAAACCATGCATGGAGAGAAACATATAATTCTTGAAAGCTATCTCTAAAAGGAATTTAATAAATACGTAGTATTAATGTGTATATTTGTAATGCTGCTTTACAGGTAATCCAAGGATCTCTGCTGGCAGGCCACTTGTTACCGCTTCGTAACAACAAGACACATTGCATCACTGACCGCTTCATGTTAGGTGGACCTATGAATGTTCGTGGCTTTGAAATGGCTGGCATTGGACCTCACAGTGATGGCTGTTCACTAGGAGCTGATGTAAACTGTTTTATTTATTATAGTTTAACATTACGTACATACATTTATTTTTTATTTTTAAAGGAGCTAAAGACCTCTGGAACTGCAATAAAAAGAATGCTGTAGGATTTTGATTTGTGTTTACTCATCATTGAGCATGCTTCTACTTTGCTTATATCTTATAAATTTATAAATGCCTGTTCATGTTGAAGAAGAAGCATATAACAGTCTCCTGTAATTTTTGCCTATAAACTTATTCTCTGTCCACTCACACAGATGTATTGGGCTGCTGCTCTACATGCATACAGTCCATTGCCTCTTCTGAATCGAGGCTCCATCAGTGAGAAGTTTAGACTACATGCTTTTGTTAACACTGGCAATATTGGTGACTTTGTTTTGAGTAAGTGACCAAGGTTTTTTTTTATTAATAGCCTGAATTTTATATTTGTTCATTGTAAATCTGTTGTAGTTCCCATAGGGCTTTCCATCTAGATTTCTTACCTTAGTAGAACATAAGCTACCAACCTCCCTCTTACACTACAGATTTCCAAAATGTTTCATACAGTAGTCAATTATTTTTGTATTATTCTGACATATAGTATAAAATTTTATATTTACCATATAGTTTCTTTGCAGAAACTGTTCATCTTCATACTTCCGTAATACCTCTCTTCACATGGTTGGTCCTTTTCCTCTCTTACTTGTAAATTTTTTGTGCATTCTGATATGCACACCAAGCTAATTTCCATTTATTTTGTCCCCTTATTCTTTCTCCTCTTGCACATTTTGTATAGTCATTTAGTGTTTTTTCCACCTCTCCAATAATGTACAGGACAGTCCATATAGTTATTTCACACACTTTGAGCAAGCCTGTGATTTACCTATGAGCTATTTTGAGAGTTTTCCTATTCTAAAGGCCTGCCAATACCTGAGGCAATGTCATTATCTTTTTTAACTTCTCTTCTACCATATTATTTCATACATTCTTTTAGTTCTCTCTATGTCTCTTATCTTTTGCCATTGATTTATGTACATAAAGGATATTTACTGCTCAAGACATTTATAAAGGAAATGTTTTGCCACGAATGGCTTCTTCCAGAGTGAAGAAGTAACTTGGGGTGAATACTAGTTTACTTAATAAATGTTTTGATCAGTGCATGTCTTTTACCTGCAGCCTGTTGGTATTGCCATACCACTTCCACTATTGCTTTATGACTTGAAATTTGTTCATTTCAGTAGGTGCTCAGGTATCTTTTATTAAATACTGTATGTGGAAAAATTGATGAGTAGTTAAATTTTGTTGATAAGTGTATTCTTTTTCCAGCTGATGACTACAAACAAAATCTTCAGACGCTTGTTCGTGACATGCGTTTATCTTATGGTGCTGGACTGGCCATGAGTTTTGGGGGTTTTGCAAGAGTAGAGCTTAACTATTGCATTCCTCTGCTTCTCCAACGGGGTGATAGACCAAACCAGGGACTTCAATTTGGTATTGCAGTTTCTTACTTGTAACATATCATGAAAGACTGGCTTTACTCTTGGTATAAAGTTTGAAAGTCAACATTATCTTAATATACTGTATCTTATTGTGAGATACCAGTAAATTGTAAAATAGCTACCATAAATACAGTAAATTGTTACTAAAGCATTGGCTTTACAAAGCAGCTACAGACTATTTGAGAGGACACTTTTGAAGACTGACTCAAATGCTTTAAGTATGGTCCATACACACTGACCGTCCTAAAGCTTTTGTTATTTTCTTTACTTTCATCAAGGTCTTCTGCATATAAAATGAATTTATATGTAGTACTCATTGTACATTGTAAAATAAATTTGTGTACTTATGATTGTAAATGCTTCAACCTTAATCATGTTTTTTTTTTTTTTTTTTTTCTTGCATATTGTTACAATAGCTGAAAGGGTATCACATTCAGACTAAATTGCTTATTCAATGAAACCTTTTTTTTTTTTTTAACTTTAAGTTATTTTTTCCCATATTTGTGTTTTCTGCTATTTTCCTTATGCTTCTTCTTTATAGATTTGCCGGTAATTCCGGCCCGGGTCTTCTCCAGACGGTGACCCGGCGGTGGCCCCCGGGGCGGGGGTATCGTTCGTCTTCTTCATTCTTCTGTCTTCTCTCTTGGGCCCCCCGGTTGGAGGGTAACTTCTTCTTCTATCTTGCATTGACTCCCCAAGTGGGGAGTGTCTTCGTGCTTGGGATCTTCAATGTCACAGTTGGGCAGAGGCAGAAAACAGGGTCCCATTGGAGCCACACCCCAGCTTTAGCAGTCAGCAAAGTGCTGGGGAAACTTGTCTTGATGGTGGTGCTAGAGGGGGGAACTCTCTGCAGCAAGCTGATTAAACCTGCTCCTCAGTGCTTCGTGGTCGATTCCACCGTTGTTGAGGGCAGAGTAGATACGGTTGGCAAGGTGTTCTGGAGTTTGCATTGGGTTCTTCTTCTGGTTGGTTGTGCAATGTCCACCACTCTTGCCCTTGGCCTCATGTTGCCGTGGGGGATTGGCGGTGGCCTGGGGAGCTGCAGCTCTTGGTTCTTGAGTTTTGGCAGTCTTGACCTTGGCTCCTTGTTGTGGTGGAGCAGTAGTAGTGGTGTGGGGAGTTGCAGCCCTTGCTTCTTGTGTTTTAGCTTTCTTGGCTGGCGGTCGAGTTGTCCGAGGCAAGGCCTCGGCTTGGATAGTTGCAGTGGCGGTGGAGGCAGGTGGTGGTGGACTCTCATTGGTGGGATTTGCCGACGTATCAGTGGTCTCAGACTGGTCCATCTCTATGTCGAGTGGAGGTTGTGTCAGTGGTGGCACAGCAGGTAAGCTGGCAATATTTGCAGTGGTTTGTAGGATCTCACTGGAAGGTGGTGATGCAGGGAATGTGAGTTCAGGCATGTTGTTGAGTTTGAATACTTCGTTGATGGTGGTGTTGAAGGAGCCAGGCTCAGCTGCATTCTGTAGATGAGCATATATGATGCAACAGAGGATCTTGGTGGGATCGGCAGCAGGTGGTGTGAGGAAGGTGGTAGGAGCAGCTTGCGTGGCTTGTAGGATCTTGGTAGTGTCTGCTTGAATCTTGGCAATAGCAGAATATGTGGGTGCTTGTGGTTTGGACTTCTGTTGTTGCTGTTGTTTCTTGAGTATGTCCCTTCTGATAGGGCACCTGGCAGCAAGAGTATGATGGTCATCCTTGCAGTTCAAGCATTGCGGTGGGGAAGCAGTAGGGCAATTCTTGAAGTCGTGGCCCTCAAGGCCACAGGTGGAGCAGTACTTCTTGTCTTTGGCAGGGCAGTTTTTGGTGATATGCTGGTATGAGTAACAGTTAAAGCACTGTGGGATTTGTTGGTATTTTTCTGCTTCAATGAAGGCTGGATTGATGTAGAAGTAGTGTATAGCCAGGCCCTCAGCGAGGGCTCTGGCTGCCATGTTGACGTCACTGAAGGTGACCTTCGGCATGGAGGAGGCGTTGGGTATCTTGGTAAGAAATTCCACCTTGGCCCAGGAATTCTTTGCTTCAATGGACAACTTGATCTCTTCAGTAGTTTGTGTAGTGATGAGTCTGTCAAGTTGCTTGAGGAACACAGTTTTTCTGGCCCTCAGTGCTGGAGAATTCAGAACAGAGAATCCATGATCTTGTAGAGTGGACACAGCAGTAGTGGTGAGTAGTTTCTCGGCCTCGGTGTCGTCAGTACAGATGACAATGAAGGCTTCTTTGAGTGATAAAATCACATTGCACTTAACCTGCAATATGCCACTAACGACAGATGCAAGTGCTAGCTTAGTTGAGTCATTGATTGTTCCACTCGCTGGCTGAATCTTTACTCTATTAGAGTAATACATCGTAAACAGTGTTCCCCTCCCCAACGGGGATCGTAGGGATGTCTCTTTTCTTTCCTTATGCTGTTCTACTTGTGTGTGCTTTGAGGCAGTCAGTCTTCTCTTCATTCATACTCACTTTACCAAGCACCAAGCACTGCTTTCTGAGAATTGGTAGGTCAGAGTGATAGATCAACATCTCTTGATAGATTGTCATGTTAATCAGACAGCCTATTAACACCAATATATATATATATACTATGCACATTATTAATGATAAGAGAAGAAGTCAGATTGAAGTTGTACAAATCAGAGCCACTCAAAGCAGTAGTGGTCACGACCAGTATTTGTGGCAGTCTATCACCCAGCCAGGTAAGCTGAAGTGGTGTCTATCTTGGTTGAAGTAGCCGACTTTCACGTGATTGGCAGGTTGAACTGGACAGTAACTGCAACACTGGGGCCCCAGAACTGCTAGAGGGCATGCCAAATGGTTATGTGATGAACACTGAATAAAATTTAACATACTCAGCGCATGTCACACCATGGAGTGAACCTAAATGCTTTGTATTCCTCAGGTGCTATATGACCTCTATGGGTTTAGCACTTCCTTGTGATTAAAATAAAAATTCATAACTAAAACATTTCAACACTGAGCATATAAACCAAATCTGTGACTTCTCTCTTCAGGGAAGGTGATATTTAATGGTTCCTGAAGCTATATTTAATGGTTCCTGAAGCTATCCTTTTCCTTGGATCAAATCTGATTATCCCCTTTTGTCCAAAAGCTGTATGACCCTTATGGGTTTAGCTGGTGGGCCATCTGAACTATTATGTCAGTGTGCTTCTTGAAAGACAATGGCTGAATGACTGATGGTTAATGTGCTTCCTCATTTTTTTGTTTTTTTGGGTCACCCTACCTCATTAACTGAAACTGACTTAATAAACTAACTCTGGCTTTTTCTCTTCAGCACAGGCATTCACCCTACAATTTCTTTACCTTTGACATCAGCACTCATCTGTCACATGGTTCTGAATGACCAGCAGGTGTTTAAGCTCATTTTGTGAAAATAGGGCTCTCTCTCTTGGATCAAACTTGATGGCCTCCCATTTCATCCTTGTGCTGTTTTGGTTGTTACGAGTCTAGCACTTCCTTATAAATACACTATAACAGTCAGAAAGGTAAAGTAATTGAGTGTATCTTCCTCTATGGATTGAATCTGATTGCCTCCCATTTCCCAGGAGCTGTATAACCCCTATGGGTTTAGCTGTCTTCTTTAATATACATTGATATTAATCAAAGTGGGAAGTCTGAATGTGCGTGGATGTTGTGCAAATGATAAGAAAGAGATGATTGTGGATGTTATGAATGAGAAGAAACTGGATGTCCTGGCTTTAAGTGAAACAAAGCTGAAGGGGGTGGGAGAGTTTCAATGGAGAGGAATAAATGGGATTAGGTCAGGGGTTTCAAATAGAGTTAGAGCTAAAGAAGGAGTAGCAATAATGTTGAAGGATAAGCTATGGCAGGAAAAGAGGGACTACAAATGCATAAATTCAAGGATTATGTGGAGTAAAATAAAGATTGGATGTGAAAAGTGGGTTATAGTAAGCGTGTATGCACCTGGAGAAGAGAGAAGTGTAGAGGAGAGAGAGAGATTCTGGGAAATGTTGAGTGAATGCGTGGGGAGTTTTGAATCAAGTGTGAGAGTAATGGTGGTTGGGGATTTCAATGCTAAAGTGGGTAAAAATGTTATGGAGGGAGTAGTAGGTAAATTTGGG
The DNA here is from genome assembly GCF_038502225.1 of Cherax quadricarinatus. NCBI lineage: Eukaryota > Metazoa > Arthropoda > Malacostraca > Decapoda > Parastacidae > Cherax > Cherax quadricarinatus. Next base: position 6,051,414 of record NC_091364.1, on the reverse strand, counting down.
GTGCCAGGGGTAAATGTAAATGGGGAGCCTTTAATTGAGCTATGTGTAGAAAGAAATTTGGTAATAAGTAATACATATTTTATGAAAAAGAGGATAAATAAATATACAAGGTATGATGTAGCACGTAATGAAAGTAGTTTGTTAGATTATGTATTGGTGGATAAAAGGTTGATGGGTAGGCTCCAGGATGTACATGTTTATAGAGGGGCAACTGATATATCAGATCATTATTTAGTTGTAGCTACAGTTAGAGTAAGAGGTAGATGGGAAAAGAGGAAGGTGGCAACAACAAGTAAGAGGGAGGTGAAAGTGTATAAACTAAGGGAGGAGGAAGTTCGGGCGAGATATAAGCGACTATTGGCAGAAAGGTGGGCTAGTGCAAAGATGAGTAGTGGGGGGGTTGAAGAGGGTTGGAATAGTTTTAAAAATGCAGTATTAGAATGTGGGGCAGAAGTTTGTGGTTATAGGAGGGTGGGGGCAGGAGGAAAGAGGAGTGATTGGTGGAATGATGAAGTAAAGGGTGTGATAAAAGAGAAAAAGGTAGCTTACGAGAGGTTTTTACAAAGCAGAAGTGTTATAAGAAGAGCAGAGTATATGGAGAGTAAAAGAAAGGTGAAGAGAGTGGTGAGAGAGTGCAAAAGGAGAGCAGATGAAAGAGTGGGAGAGGCACTGTCAAGAAATTTTAATGAAAATAAGAAAAAATTTTGGAGTGAGTTAAACAAGTTAAGAAAGCCTAGGGAAAGTATGGATTTGTCAGTTAAAAACAGAGTAGGGGAGTTAGTAGATGGGGAGAGGGAGGTATTAGGTAGATGGCGAGAATATTTTGAGGAACTTTTAAATGTTGAGGAAGAAAGGGAGGCGGTAATTTCATGCACTGGCCAGGGAGGTATACCATCTTTTAGGAGTGAAGAAGAGCAGAATGTAAGTGTGGTGGAGGTACGTGAGGCATTACGTAGAATGAAAGGGGGTAAAGCAGCTGGAACTGATGGGATCATGACAGAAATGTTAAAAGCAGGGGGGGATATAGTGTTGGAGTGGTTGGTACTTTTGTTTAATAAATGTATGAAAGAGGGGAAGGTACCTAGGGATTGGCGGAGAGCATGTATAGTCCCTTTATATAAAGGGAAAGGGGACAAAAGAGATTGTAAAAATTATAGAGGAATAAGTTTACTGAGTATACCAGGAAAAGTATACGGTAGGGTTATAATTGAAAGAATTAGAGGTAAGACAGAATGTAGAATTGCGGATGAGCAAGGAGGCTTCAGAGTGGGTAGGGGATGTGTAGATCAAGTGTTTACATTGAAGCATATATGTGAACAGTATTTAGATAAAGGTAGGGAAGTTTTTATTGCATTTATGGATTTAGAAAAGGCATATGATAGAGTGGATAGAGGAGCAATGTGGCAGATGTTGCAAGTTTATGGAATAGGTGGTAAGTTACTAAATGCTGTAAAGAGCTTTTATGAGGATAGTGAGGCTCAGGTTAGGGTGTGTAGAAGAGAGGGAGAATACTTCCCGGTAAAAGTAGGTCTTAGACAGGGATGTGTAATGTCACCATGGTTGTTTAATATATTTATAGATGGGGTTGTAAAAGAAGTAAATGCTAGGGTGTTCGGGAGAGGGGTGGGATTAAATTATGGGGAATCAAATTCAAAATGGGAATTGACACAGTTACTTTTTGCTGATGATACTGTGCTTATGGGAGATTCTAAAGAAAAATTGCAAAGGTTAGTGGATGAGTTTGAGAATGTGTGTAAAGGTAGAAAGTTGAAAGTGAACATAGAAAAGAGTAAGGTGATGAGGGTATCAAATGATTTAGATAAAGAAAAATTGGATATCAAATTGGGGAGGAGGAGTATGGAAGAAGTGAATGTTTTCAGATACTTGGGAGTTGACGTGTCGGCGGATGGATTTATGAAGGATGAGGTTAATCATAGAATTGATGAGGGAAAAAAGGTGAGTGGTGCGTTGAGGTATATGTGGAGTCAAAAAACGTTATCTATGGAGGCAAAGAAGGGAATGTATGAAAGTATAGTAGTACCAACACTCTTATATGGATGTGAAGCTTGGGTGGTAAATGCAGCAGCGAGGAGACGGTTGGAGGCAGTGGAGATGTCCTGTCTAAGGGCAATGTGTGGTGTAAATATTATGCAGAAAATTCGGAGTGTGGAAATTAGGAGAAGGTGTGGAGTTAATAAAAGCATTAGTCAGAGGGCAGAAGAGGGGTTGTTGAGGTGGTTTGGTCATTTAGAGAGAATGGATCAAAGTAGAATGACATGGAAAGCATATAAATCTATAGGGGAAGGAAAGAGGGGTAGGGGTCGTCCTCGAAAGGGTTGGAAAGAGGGGGTAAAGGAGGTTTTGTGGGCGAGGGGCTTGGACTTCCAGCAAGCGTGCATGAGCGTGTTAGATAGGAGTGAATGGAGACGAATGATACTTGGGACCTGACGATCTGTTGGAGTGTGAGCAGGGTAATATTTAGTGAAGGGATTCAGGGAAACCGGTTATTTTCATATAGTCGGACTTGAGTCCTGGAAATGGGAAGTACAATGCCTGCACTTTAAAGGAGGGGTTTGGGATATTGGCAGTTTGGAGGGATATGTTGTGTATCTTTATACGTATATGCTTCTAAACTGTTGTATTCTGAGCACCTCTGCAAAAGCAGTGATAATGTGTGAGTGTGGTGAAAGTGTTGAATGATGATGAAAGTATTTTCTTTTTGGGGATTTTCTTTCTTTTTTGGGTCACCCTGCCTCGGTGGGAGACGACCGACTTGTTGAAAAAAAAAAAATGGCACTCTTCTCAGCCCTTTCTACCTTAATCTCTAGCTACCCTCTACCCCTACACTATCCACTGCCCCGCAACATTTCATAACCTAATAATCATCCTTTCCCTCTTCCTACCCCTGCATCCTTCCCTCCCTGCTGCACTGTATAACCCTTGTGGCTTAGCGCTTCTTTCTGATTATAATATAAAATAATCAAGGAATTGGGTTTGTCTTTTCGTTCCTGGATCAAACCTATGTATCTTTCCTTATCTGTATAGCCCTTGTGGCTTAGCGCTTCTTTTTGATTATAATAATAATCTTAACTTATCTCGATCACCTTTTCTGATAATATTTTGCTGTGAGAAATAAACAGCATGTCAGCAGCAGTCCATAGACACTGTTGGTGTAGTGAAGGCGTGCTCACATCTTAATGGTAGAAATTCTGTATTTGCATCCATCATAACAGCCAATCGCAAGGAGGCTTTTATTCAAGTTATCTCATGATGACCTTCAAGCATTGTCTCATGATCTGTGATTGGATGTTTTTCTGAAAGTAAACAGTGGCTCTAATCAATAGGAACTCAGTATTCTGATGACTTCAGCTGGGGGTTTTCCACACAGCAACCCTTCTTAGTAGGTGTTAGTAAAATATGAATTTTATCGTGTGACCCTAGTGGGTTTAGCGCTTCCTTTTTTAATACTGATCATACGCAAATGAGTTGTAATTTAGCGTTTTTGTGAAAAAAATAATTATATTAAAAACTTTTTATCTAAAAATACTTTTTTTTTAATTATCCTGAGTGATAATCCTTGTTGTGATGGACAGTGTGTCAACAGCAGCCCATAAATGAGACTTGATATGCTGAATACTGCTTTCCCAGGCTCGCATCTTATTGGTAGAAACTGTATTTATGTCTTTCATAACACCCAATCACAGGGAGCCTTTCATTAAAGTTTATCGCATGACTGTCTTCAAGCTTTGCCTTTGGAGAGGTGATTTGACGCATTTTTAATGTAAACATTGTATCCAACCAATGGGAGCGCGGTATTCTGGTGACGTCAGATGACCTCAGCTTTGGTGTTTCAGCACAACAACCTTCCTTCTGAGGCGCTATTTAAACTCTACTCCCTACCATCAAAAATGGGGGGAATTTATGTATGCAATTTGATTAATTAATGTTTATTTAGTAGATAGATTTTTAGACACACGTGCAACTCTTGGGCATCTGTATTATGGAAATTTCGCCTTCATTAATCTAATAAAAAGAAGAATATTGAAGATCAGAAGGAGATTGTGTAATCAGTCCCTCAGCCTGGAGTCGACGTAATCAGTCATCAATCTTGAAAATAATACAGCATATGCTCCAAGAAGGGCTTATTATACTGCAGCTGTATAGCCCTTGTGGCTTAGCGCTTCTTTTTGATTATAATAATAATAATAATTATTATTATACTGCAGACTGATTACATCGACTCCAGGCTGAGGGACTGATTACTTGAATCTCCTTCTGATCTTCAATGTTCTTTATATTGAACTGATGAAGCTACTGTGTGGCGAAACGCTTCCACAATAAAGATACCCAAATGTTGCTTGCACTTGTGTCTAATTTATCAACTTGTCGATGCTTCATTAATGTACTTTCTGTGAATAAACAAATATTGGATTACTACTACTGTTACTACTATTGCTACTACTTCTAACTACTACTACTACTTTTACTACCACCAACACCAATGCTACTACTACTCTTACTTCTACTTTAGAAAACTATAACAATAGTAAATAATAATAATAATAATAATATAATAATAATAATAATAATAATAATAATAATAATAATAATAATAATAATAATAAAATAATAATAATAATATAATGAATTATATTAGTTGTTTCTAAAATAAATAAAAATACATAATATATACTGTATATTTATTTATTATACACACACATACACATCCTAAAAAATCCTAAAAATGTTCACAATATTGATGGTAGAAAGGCGAATTGAAACAGCGCCGCATAAGAAGGGTTGATGTGCTGAACACACCTAACTGACGCCATGAGAGTACGAGGCTCCTATTGGTTGGATGCAATGTTTACATTCAAAAAACCATCCAATTACCGATTGTTATACAAAGCTCGAAGACGATCATGCAAGAAACTCTACCTAATAAAAGCTCTCTGTGATTGGCTATTATGATGAATTAAGTACAGAGTTTCTACCAATGAAATGCGAGCTCGGGAAAGCCGCCTTTGGTGCATCAACAGTGTTTTATGGGTTGCTATTGACACGCTGTTTCTCGTAATGTTTTATGGTATTAAGTTAATTACCTCCCTCTCTCCCATAGCGTTTTTATATAAATTATTTTCTTATTTAAATTATTATTATTATTATTATTATTATTATTATTATTATTATTATTATTATTATTATTGCTGTAGTAGTAGTAGCAGTAGTAGTAGTAGTGGCAGTTATTAATATAATATAATAATAATAATAATATAATGAATTATATTAGTTGTTTCTAATATATATATATATATATATATATATATATATATATATATATATATATATATATATATATATATATATATATATAATATACACACACTGTTATTGGTCACATATATCCTAAAAGAAAATCCTAGAAATGTTCACAATATTGATGGTAGAAAGGCGAGTTGAAACAGCGCCGCATAAGAAGGGTTGATGTGCTGATTACACATAGCTGACGTCATGAGATTACGGAGCTCCTATTGGTTGGAGGCAATGTTTACATTCAAAAAACCATCCAATTACCGATTGTGAGAAAAAGCTCGAAGACGATCATGCAAGAAACTCTACCTAATAAAAGCTCTCTATGATTGGCTATTATGATGAATTAAGTACAGAGTTTCTACCAATGAAATGCGAGCCCGGGAAAGCTGCCTTAAGTGCATCAAAAGTGTCTTATGGGTTGCTATTGACACGCTTTTTCTCGAAGCAAGAATTAATCATAATATATGTTCATGATAAAATAAATAAAAAAATAATGTATTATGTTAATTACCTCCCTCTCTCCCGCAGCGCTTTTATATAAATTTTATTTAAATTATTATTATTATTGCTGTAGTAGTTGTAGCGGTAGTAGTAGTAGTTGTAGTGACATTAGTAGTAGTAGTAGTGGTAGTAGCAATAGTTGTAGTTGTAGTAGTAGATGTAGTAATAGTAGTAGTAGTAGTGGCAGTTATTAATATAATAATAATAATAATAATAATAATAATAATATTATTATTATTATTATTATTATTATTATTATTATTATTATTATTTCTTCGGTTATGGTCACATCCGACAAAAATGTTTAATATTTGATGGTAGAAAGGTGAGTGTAAACAGCGCTTCATAGGAAAGGTTATGTGCTGAACACCCTAAGCTGACGTCATGAGATTACGGTGCTCCTATTGGTTGGATTTATTCATCGACACCATGCCTAACCCTTCTAGGGTAGGGTAGGTGCCTGAGCCCGAGCTTTAGCTCATAAGACTGTCATTCCCATTAGCCCCCTTGGGGCGGGGATGGCAGACCAGAGAGGCCTAGCTTGTGGCTAGGCCTGGGGACAGTTGGTCCCAAAGATGAGGAGGTACTTGTGCCTCCTCCCATGGGAGACTTAGGTCTCAGACACTCCCTAAAGAGGGAGCCAAGGCCGGGCCACCACTTGGAAAAGGCCCGGGCCGGGAGAATACCGGCTAATCTTTAATAATAATAATAATAATATATATATATATGTATATATATATATATATATATATATATATATATATATATATATATATATATATATGTATATATATATATATATATATATATATATATATATATATATATATATATATATATATATATATATACATACATATATATATATATATATATATATATATATATATATATATATATATATATATATATATATATATATATATGTATATATATATACATTATATACATATATGTATATATATATATATATATATATATATATATATATATATATATATATATATGTATATATATATATATATACATATATATATATATATATATATATATATATATATATATATATATATATATATATATATATATATATATATATATATATATATATATATATAATATATACATACTGTCATTGGTCACATACATCCTAAAAAAAATCCTAAAAATGTTCACAATATTGATGGTAGAAAGGCGAGTTGAAACAGCGCCGCACAAGAAGGGTCGATGTGCTGATTACAACTAGCTGACGTCATGAGATTACGGGGCTCCTATTGGTTGGGGGCAATGTTTACATTCAAAAAACCATCCAGTTACCGATCGTGAGACAAAGCTCGAAGACGATCATGCAAGAAACCCTACCTAATAAAAGCTCTCTGTGATTGGCTATTATGATGAATTAAGTACAGAGTCTCTACCAATGAAATGCGAGCCCGGGAAAGCTGCCTTTAGTGCATCAACAGTGTTTTATGGGTTGCTATTGACACGCTGTTTCTCGCAGCAAGAATTAATCATAATATATGATAAAATAAATAAAAAAAATAATGTATTATGTTAATTACCTCCCTCTCTCCCGCAGCGTTTTTATATAAATTTTATTTAAATTATTATTATTATTATTATTGCTGTAGTAGTTGTAGCGGTAGTAGTAGTAGTTGTAGTGACATTAGTAGTAGTAGTAGTGGTAGTAGCAATAGTTGTAGTTGTAGTAGTAGATGTAGTAATAGTAGTAGTAGTGGCAGTTAATAATATAATAATAATAATAATAATAATAATAATATAATAATAATAATATAATGAATTATATTAGTTGCTTCTAATATAAATATATATATATATATATATATATATATATATATATATATATATATATATATATATATATATATATATATATATATATATATATATATATATATATATATATATATATATATATATATATATATATATATATATATATATATATATATATATATATATATATATATATATATATATATATATATATATATATATATATATATATATATATATATATATATATATATATATATATATATATATATATATATATATATATATATATATATATATATATATATATATATATATATATATATATATATATATATATATATATATATATATATATATATATATATATATATATATATATATATATATGTCGTGCCGAATATGTAAAACTGGTCAATTAGCAAGAACTCATTTAAAATTAAGTCCTTTCTGAAATTTTCTCTTATACGTTTAAAGATATATGTTTTTTCATTATTGTTAATGTAAAAATTTTTAATTTTGCACCAAAAGAATCTTAGAAAACTTACCTAACCTTATTATAACAAGAACAATTTATTTTAGCCTAACCCAACTAAATATATTTTAGATTTGTTTACAATAATTTAATACTAAACAAACACAGTGAAATATATTTTTTTCGTTAGGTTCAGAATGATTTTGGCGAAATTATTGCATACACAAATTTTCGCTTGTCCTATATGGCAAGATGAACGTTGCTATTTAAGCCAAGATCGCAAGTTCTGCCTATTCGGCACGACATATATATATATATATATATATATATATATATATATATATATATATATATATATATATATATATATATATATATATATATATATATATATATAATACAAGGCTCTCTATGATTGGCTGTTGTGATGGATTAAGAAGAGTTTTTACCAATAAACTGTGAGCGGGAAAGCCCCCTTCAGTGCATCGACAGTCTTATGGGATGCTGTTGGCACGCTGTTTCTCTCAGCAAGATTCTGATCATTCCTTCTTTCAGGATAAATAATAATAATAAAAACATATTTAACTCAATTTTTATTATGCACATTGTGTTACCTCTTTCTTCTGCCAACTTAGCTATATATATATATATATATATATATATATATATATATATATATATATATATATATATATATATCTATATATATATATATATATATATGTCGTGCCGAATAGGCATAACTTGCGATCTTGGCTTAAATAACAACGCTCATCTTGCCATATAGGACAAGTGAAAATTTGTGAATGCAATAATTTCGCCAAAATCATTCTGAACCTTACAAAAAAAGTATATTTCACTGTGTTTCTTTAGTATTAAATTATTGTAAACAAATCTAAAATATATTTAGTTGGGTTAGGCTAAAATAAATTGTTCTTGTTATTATAAGGTTAGGTAAGTTTTCTAAGATTCTTTTGGTGCAAAATTAAAATTTTTTACATTATCATTAACGAAAAAAATATATCTTTAAATGTATAAGAGAAAATTTTAGAATGGACTTAATTTTAAATGAGGTCTTGCTAATTGACCAGTTTTACATATTCGGCACGACATATATATATATATATATATATATATATATATATATATATATATATATATATATATATATATATATATATATATATATATATATATATATATATATATATATATAATGTATATAAGGGATTTAATCACCTGTTTACTCTGATCTTATTGCAGCACATGTATATAAATAAGGTAAAGTTCAGTGAACAGTCGTTCTAAATAGTAGTAACTCAAGTAGTAAGGACTGGTCAAATAAAAATAAATAAAAAATAAAATATTTATTCAGTTTCTAACAAATTAAACAAATATATTTTAATTAAATATATAAAAATGTATAACAAAAGTGAATGGAATAATAAGTCTCAGAAACAGACATTAGAATTTTTCCATTATTTTTTATACACAGTTATATACAAATCTTTGCAAATAACTTCGTAAACAGCACAAAATACAATGAACAGTTAGAAAAATAGTGAACTGCATTCATTCTCGTAGTTTTTTGGCTTACAAACCTGCATTATTATTATTTAATTTTATTTTCACAATGAAGCTACATTTGTAGGCTGTAGTCTTAACTATAGTAATTAGCCTGTGTTAATGATTAATCTGTACCAATCATGTTTAGTATACGGCAGGGAATGGAGAGGAGAGGAGAGGGTAGGTGTGCTGGAGGGAAGGACAAACTCTGGTGAGTGTGTGTGTGTGTGTGTGTGTGTGTGTGTGTGTGTGTGTGTGTGTGTGTGTGTGTGTGTGTGTGTGTGTGTGTGTACTCACCTAGTTGAGGTTGCGGGGGTCGAGTCCGAGCTCCTGGCCCCGGTGTGCGTGTGTGTGTGTGTATATATATATATATATATATATATATATATATATATATATATATATATATATATATATATATATATATATATATATATATATATATATATATATATATATATATATATAAACTTATGAACCTGTGAGGTTATTCAACGCTCTTGTTAATAAAAAAAAAGTATATACACTTATACATACTAACACACGTAAGCTAAGATTATCCCTTCTACTATTTCTTGTACTACTGCTACTAATAAAGGCTACTATTCCTATCAATCCTACACTAATGCTACGGAACAGTACTACTACTACTGCTGGTAGCTCTACTCTTGTTGCTACAATTATTCTTCAAGTATTTCGACTATATTAAAGACTTCATAATTAGCATTATTAAATAATTTTTACATGTTCTGAAAGCAGGATACTTAAAAAATACAATGAGAATGCCTATAAATAAAAACATGACGACCAAAAATGCTATGGGCGTTTCTGAGTTTTACTGAGATATTCTGAGTACATGGGTTGAACCTCAAGAAGGAAGGAAGGACCTGCCTTGGGTCTCCATCCTACCCGTTCCGTAATATAATTAATAAAAACGCTTTACTAGTTATAATTTAAATAGTATTACTACTGATGTATCTTCCTCTACTACTACTACTGATGCCATTGCTCTATACTTCTGAAGCTCCCTGTTACTATGGCTCACGTGCGTTTGGCGCTTCACATACACAAATCTACAATATAAAGTCCTCTGGCTTAATGCCGTATTTTATATCCCGTAAAGTTGCCGTAGAAGAGATTATATGCTAAACACTTATGGTTCTTTACACTGCAACTTGCTGATAAAGACTGCCTCAACAGTCTTATAAAAATGGCTTTCAACTGCATCAGAGACCATCTTATACCATAATTTATGAAACAATAAATAGGTATTTAAATTAAATAAATATATAAATAAATATTAGAGAAAGAGAGCGAGTAATACCTTAAATAGTAACTCCAGTCATTCATCAACTTGTCGGTAAACAATACCGACAAGTTCAAGAATAAGACACAAGAGCAACATTTGGGTATCTTCATTGCCAAGAAAGGTACTTATGTGCTGCACATGTGTCTTATTCGTCAGTAACTCCAATCTTCAACAGATGTAAAAAACTGGACAGAGTACTCGACCCATTATGTACCTCTGTAATCTTTTGACTACCGCCCACAGGATGGGTATGGGGCGCATAATAAAATATTAAACTAAAGTAATCGAACGAGACGTCATTCTCTGAGCAGCTGTTGGGGTTAAAGGGCGTGATGCAAACAGACATGAAGCCAAGGACTCATGTAGCAAAACAGCTCTTTGTTTTGACTCCACATCTCTAGGTAGAGCTTGTATCATGATTTGAATGATCTATCCCTAGAGTGAAAAGTCATCCCAGTGAAGGGTTGTTTTGTTGCACGCGTCTTTCTTCATTTTGAATCCTAATAGTCGAGCATTCAGTTCTACTTGTGGAATTCATAAGGGAATTCAGACACCTTGTAAACTTGTTGACTCTCTTCTTTTTTCTTGGGTGTCTCGTCCTCTCTAGCTGGAGCAGGGAAGCTGTACTTCGACCTATAAGGATGCGGATCGCTGTTAGCCTCTTCTTTTTCGGGCTCCACCATACTGTAGCTCCCCCTGTATGGGTGACCCTCAGGTGCATCGTCAGGATATATCTGCGTGTAGGTCTCATCGACGTGCTCCTGGTAACTGGGCTTCTGCTGTTGTTGCTGCTGGTGATGCTGCTCCTGCTGTTGCTGTTGCTGCTGCTGTCGATGGGGCAGACGGCGGCGTTGCAACTGGTTGCTTCCGTCTCTGAAGCCATAAAGATCATCCATACCGTAATTGCTCACTAGTTCGCTCAGAACTTTGACCGATTCATCCCCAATGCGGTTTATTCTGTAGAGATTAAAAAATATATATAATAAACATGATTAATCATTGATTTACAAGGGGCTGTGGTTATGGGATACGAAGGATACCTCTCTCAGCAGCTCATTGATTTACAAGGGGGCTGGGATTATAATCCCAGCCCCCCTTATAATTCCATAATTATAGAATACAGGGGGATACTTACTGGGATCTTTCATGCACTGATACGGATCTAGTTAACAGGAATTTAAGGAAGGGAAGAACGACCTGGTGTCATAAGCAGAAGTTACGTGAAGCTCTTGTTGGAGCCCTGACTGTAACTATCATATTTCTTGTCACTGACAGGCCCCTGACGAACATTTATCCTGACAGAGTCGAGCCGGAGGGAAAGAGATTTAAGAGAGACAGAGAGAGAGAGAGAGAGAGAGAGAGAGAGAGAGAGAGAGAGAGAGAGAGAGAGAGAGAGAGAGAGAGAGAGAGAGAGAGAGAGAGAGAGAAATAAGAGTGAGAGACGAGGGAGAAGCTGGAGATGGAAAACAAAACAAGAGCGGGAGTGGAGAAAGTAACTTTTCACTTTGAATTATTGTGTGTGGTGAGGCGAGGGAACTTACTGACCCAGTAATAGTGTAAAAAAAAAAAAGACATGCGTTTTGTACAAGGTAATTTCATAAGGAAAACGTTTTGCTCACATGACAAGAATGGAGCTGACGTGACTACCTGTACAGTTATTGTAGATAGACTACCTGTAAGTAGTTTTGGGGGTCATCGCGCCCGCACCTAGATCTCAGGCCAGATGTTATTCTACAGTAATATAAACCATCTTTAACTGTTTCAGCTACATTCAGCACACACACACACACACACACACACACACACACACACACACACACACACACACACACACACACACACACACACACACCTGTGTCTCTGACTTGTATAGTATGCAAAGTCATGGAGAAGATTATCAGGAGGAGAGTGGTGGAACACCTGGAACAGAACAAGATTATAAATGAAAACCAGCATGGGTTCATGGAAGGCAAATCCTGTGTCACAAACCTTCTGGAGTTTTATGACAAGGTAACAGAAGTAAGACACGAGAGAGAGGGGTGGGTTGATTGCATTTTCCTAGACTGCAGGAAGGCCTTTGACACAGTTCCTCACAAGAGATTAGTGCAGAAGCTGGAGGATCAGGCGCATATAACAGGGAGGGCACTGCAATGGATCAGGGAATACCTGACAGGGAGGCAACAACGAGTCATGGTACGTGAAGAGGTATCACAGTGGGCGCCTGTGACGAGCGGGGTCCCACAGTGGTCAGTTATAGGACCAGTGCTATTTTTGATATATGCGAACGACATGATGGAAGGAATAGACTCTGTCCCTATTCGCAGATGATGTGAAGCTGATGAGAAGAATTAAATCGGATGAGGATGAGGCAGGACTGCATAGAGACCTGGACAGGCTGGACATGTGGTCCAGAAACTGGCTTCTCGAATTCAACCCTGCCAAATGCAAAGTTCTGAAGATTGGGGAGGGGCAAAGAAGACCGCAGACAGAGTATAGGCTAGGTGGACAAAGACTACAGACCTCACTCAGGGAGAAAGATCTTGGGGTGACCATAACACCGAGCACGTCACCGGAGGCACACATCAACCAAATAACTGCTGCAGCATACGGGCGCCTGGCAAACCTGAGAATAGCGTTCCGATACCTTAATAAGGAATCGTTCAAGACACTGTACACTGTGTATGTTAGGCCCATACTGGAGTATGCAGCACCAGTCTGGAACCCACACCTGGTCAAGCACGTCAAGAAGTTAGAGAAAGTACAAAGGTTTGCAACAAGGCTAGTTCCAGAGCTCAGGGGAATGTCGTACGAGGAAAGGTTGAGGGAAATCGGACTGACGACACTGGAGGACAGAAGGGTCAGGGGAGACATGATAACGACATACAAGATACTGCGGGGAATAGACAAGGTGGACAGAGACAGGATGTTCCAGAGAGGGGACACAGAAACAAGGGGTCACAATTGGAAGCTGAAGACTCAGACGAGTCACAGGGACGTTAGGAAGTATTTCTTCAGTCACAGACAGTAAGATAAGATAAGATAAGATTTCGTTCGGATTTTTAACCCCGGAGGGTTAGCCACCCAGGATAACCCAAGAAAGTCAGTGCGTCATCGAGGACTGTCTAACTTATTTCCATTGGGGTCCTTAATCTTGTCCCCCAGGATGCGACCCACACCAGTCGACTAACACCCAGGTACCTATTTGCTGCTAGGTGAACAGGACAACAGGTGTAAGGAAACGTGTCGAAATGTTTCCACCCGCCGGGAATCGAACCCGGGCCCTCCGTGTGTGAAGCGGGAGCTTTAGCCACCAGGCCACCGGGCCACCAGAACTAACAATAGAAATAATATTACAGAAATAACGGTACAGAAATAAGTATACAGAAATAACAGTACAGAAGTAACAGTACAGAAATAACTAAGAAATAACAGTATATAAGTAATAGTACAGAAATAATCACAAAAATAAGAGTACAGAAATAATTACAGAGGTAACACTACAGAAATAGCTACAGAAATAAGAGTACAGAAATAAGGTGTTATTTCTGTACTGTTGAATGTAAGTTACTCGACTGTACGTCTTTATAGGTTTATGTAACTTACACTAACCTTAATTAGCTTAAGCTAATTATACAACAGCGTTCAAGGAAAACTTTAAAATGTTAGTAAGCTGACCGTGAACAAATCTATTTCAGCTGCAACTTACTGTTCTAAAGTGACGTATTCGTATCCATCCACATTCTGTGTTTTCTTGTTGTCTTGACGTCTGTGAGGACGAGGATGGTGTTTGTTGGGGGCGTAGGACTGGGGGAGGTTGTTTTGGAAGGTAGTTAGTTTAATATGTTTATTATGCACCCCATACCCATCCTGTGGGCGGTAGTCAAAAGATTACAAAGGTACATAATGGGTCCAGGGACTGGACCCCAAGGTTATGATAGCTGAACTAGTTACAAAGGTAATGAACTCCAGGTAGATCTGGTCACAATCATGGCAAGTTACAGAGGTAATGAATCAGCCTCACTCCTATACATGGTTACAGTCATGAACAAATTGCAAAGTCCACACCTGGTCACAATTGTAATGAGTTATAAATACAAATATTAAGTGGGTCATACACCCACACGAGCGCGCGCGCACACACATACACACACGAGGGCGCACGCACAGACACATGCACACGAGCGTACAAATATATGCATACACACAAGCACGCACGCACACACGCACACACACACACACACACACACACACACACACACACACACACACACACACACACACACACACACACACAATGGACACACACACAACGAGTCATGGTACGTGACGAGGTGTCAGAGTGGGCACCTGTGACCAGCGGGGTCCCACAGGGGTCAGTCCTAGGACCAGTGCTGTTTCTGGTATTTGTGAACGACATGACGGAAGGAATAGACTCTGAAGTGTCCCTGTTTGCAGATGACGTGAAGTTGATGAGAAGAATTCACTCGATCGAAGACCAGGCAGAACTACAAAGGGATCTGGACAGGCTGCAGACCTGGTCCAGCAACTGGCTCCTGGAGTTCAACCCCACCAAGTGCAAAGTCATGAAGATTGGGGAAGGGCAAAGAAGACCGCAGACAGAGTACAGTCTAGGGGGCCAGAGACTACAAACCTCACTCAAGGAAAAAGATCTTGGGGTGAGTATAACACCAGGCACATCTCCTGAAGCGCACATCAACCAAATAACTGCTGCAGCATATGGGCGCCTAGCAAACCTCAGAACAGCATTCCGACATCTTAATAAGGAATCGTTCAGGACCCTGTACACCGTGTACGTTAGGCCCATATTGGAGTATGCGGCACCAGTTTGGAACCCACACCTAGCCAAGCACGTAAAGAAACTAGAGAAAGTGCAAAGGTTTGCAACAAGACTAGTCCCAGAGCTAAGAGGTATGTCCTACGAGGAGAGGTTAAGGGAAATCAACCTGACGACACTGGAGGACAGGAGAGATAGGGGGGACATGATAACGACATACAAAATACTGAGAGGAATTGACAAGGTGGACAAAGACAGGATGTTCCAGAGATTGGACACAGCAACAAGGGGACACAGTTGGAAGTTGAAGACACAGATGAATCACAGGGATGTTAGGAAGTATTTCTTCAGCCACAGAGTAGTCAGTAAGTGGAATAGTTTGGGAAGCGATGTAGTGGAGGCAGGATCCATACATAGCTTTAAGCAGAGGTATGATAAAGCTCACGGTTCAGGGAGAGTGACCTAGTAGCGATCAGTGAAGAGGCGGGGCCAGGAGCTCGGACTCGACCCCTGCAACCTCAACTAGGTGAGTACAACTAGGTGAGTACACACACACACACACACACACACACACACACACACACACACACACATGGTAATGCATTATTTACAGCTAGCAAAGTCAGGGTATTTCTCCAGAATGGTCTGTAATATACCACTGTGGATAAAATACTTTGCCATTTCTTGAACATTTCTGAGTGAGTTGTCTCTAAATTCATTAATTTTATCACACTCCAGTACATAATGACGCAAGGTGTGACAATAGTCCATCTGGCAAAGTTTACATTTCGTTTGGTCTACATCTGGTGGTGGTGATTTAACCTGCCAAAGATACTTGTAACCCAGCCGGAGCCGGGCGGTAGTGACATCCAAGAGTCTGCTTATTTTGTTGGATGCACCATAGACATGTGGCTCCTCCTGCATGATGGAATGATGATAGATGGACTGACTTGTGTCAATCTCCCTAAGTCTTAAGTCAATAAAGTTCATTTGAAGTTCTTTTCGTATTATTGTTCTCAAACTGCTAACTGACAACCCAAGATTGTAATCTACCCCCTCTTTGAAAGCATACAGCTTAGCCAATTTATCAGTTCTATCATGCATCTGAAGACCAATGTGAGATGGAATCCACAGCATGTGCACTCTGACTCCACTGTCCACAATCCTACCATACCTGTGTCTGGCTTCTGACACAAGCATGCCACAATTTATACTTAATGAGTTGAGAGCATTTATGGATGACAGAGAATCAGTTACAATTAAAGTGTCAACCTTAGATACATGGACGCATTTGAGTGCAAGGAGTATGGCAAACAGTTCTGTTTGAAGGGTAGAGGCCCAGTTATTGATGCGTGCTCCAATTTCTTTATGAGAGCCATCACTCTGTGTGACAACAGCAGCACTACCAGCTGCACCAGTGGACTGGTGAACAGAACCATCAACGTAAATAATTTGTGAAAGAGTGTTCTGTGTGACTAAGTTATCAATACAGCTTAAGGCATCATGTTTGGCTTCAAGACGAAGCTTTGGTTGTGATTTAAGAAGAGTTTTGGGGGGAAATGGAGGAATGGTAGTTTGGAATGGGGTAATATCCCATGGAGCAGGGAAGTGTCTCTGTTGTCTAACTTGACATAGATCATGTAGCTGGTTCATGCGGAGGTCGGTTCCAGTTTTTTCGATCCATCTGGAAGGATGTTCACCAGTGCTGAGGAAAGTTTGGAGGGCTTCTGTGCAGGGGTTTGAATGGGCTAACCTAAGCATATTGACCCCAATAAGGATATTTCTTTCAGTAACACGATCTCTAATGCTTGGAATATTAAGTTCTTTCCGCATATTTAAAATTTTGGCAGTACGAGGGCATCCTAGGATGATCCTCATTGCTTCGTTTTGCAGTTTTTCCAGCCCTCCAAGCTTCCAGTCAGACACGAGTGCAAGTAGTGGCGCAGCATAATCAACCAATGATCTAATATAAGCAAGATACATCATTTTCACAATTTTAACATTAGCACCATACCTGGGATGAAAACCTGCCACAACTCTAAGTGCTCTCAGCCTTTCTTTGTATTGGCGACAAAGTCTCGTTACAACAGGTCCAAGTAGTGGAACCTCAAAGCCTAGATACCTGTATCTGCTTACATATTCTAGAAGAGACCCATCATGCAACTGGATCTGACGAACTGTGCCTCTCTGCCGAGGAGGACGCCTGTTGAGTATCTTTGTTTTATCCCCTGAGATTATTAACCCCAGGTCAGGGACCGGAGATGACACGAGGACTAGCACAATGAATAAAAACAATTGGAACGTTCAAGAATTCAACTACTGTTTAATGTATGGACATCTGAAAGCAAAATTAAGAGTTAAAAGTGGCACAATGCGTCATAAAATATGCAGTCCTCGTAAGTAACCTAAGTCAACAAATTACTTAACCAACTTATAGCAGAAGAGGCTCATCTTCTCACTAACCTCTGTTCTTTTCGAACGCTGTTCTCTTCCCATTTCGTTGATTTCACCGCTCTCTGTGTTGACCAAGTAAAGAGTGGTGTTAAGACGACGGGAATCCTCATAAATGGAGTCACGGCAATATTCACTGTTAACAACAACAATAGCAACTGAAAGCTGTTGCTACTCACTTTGGTCTTTGTGGCTTTGAGAGGTTACCTGGAGGTTATTCCGGGGATCAACGCCCCCGCGGCCCGGTCCATGACCAGGCCTCCCGATGGATCAGGGCCTGATCAACTAGGCTGTTACTGCTGGCCGCACGCAGTCCAACGTACGAGCCACAGCCCGGCTGATCCGGCACTGACTTTAGGTATCTGTCCAGCTCTCTCTTGAAGGCAGCCAGGGGTTTATTGGCAATTCCCCTAATGCTTGATGGGAGGCTGTTGAACAGTTTTGGGCCCCGGACACTTATGGTGTTTTCTCTTAGTGTACCAATGGCGCCCCTACTTTTTATTGGGGGCATTTTGCATCGCCTGCCCAGTCTTTTACTTTCGTAGGGAGTGATTTCTGTGTGCAGATTTGGGACCATTCCTTCCAAGATTTTCCAAGTGTAGATTATGATATATCTCTCCCTCCTGCGTTCCAACGAGTACAAGTCAAGTGCTTCCAAGCGTTCCCAGTAGTTAAGGTGCTTGACAGAACTTATACGTGCAGTAAAGGATCTCTGTACACTCTCTAGATCTGCGATTTCACCTGCTTTGAATGGAGATGTTAATGTACAGCAGTATTCCAGCCTAGAGAGAACAAGTGATTTGAAAAGGATCATCATTGGCTTGGCATCTCTCGTTTTGAACGTTCTCATTATCCATCCTATCATTTTCTTTGCACGTGCGATCGTGGCACTGTTGTGATCCTTGAAAGTGAGATCCTCAGACATTACTACTCCCAGGTCCCTTACATTATTTTTCCGCTCTATTGTATGGCCAGAGTCTGTAGTATACTCTGTTCTAGTTATTATCTCCTCCAGTTTTCCATAACGGAGTAGTTGGAATTTGTCCTCATTGAACATCATATTGTTTACCGTTGCCCAGATTAAGAATCATCCTTTCGAATGTTTTACACAAGCAGCTAATAAGGGATATTGGGCGAAATGAGTTTTGTTGATTGGGCTTCGGAATGGGAATAATGAGGCTGTTGGTCCATGATTTAGGGACCTCCCCAGTGACATAGCTCATGCTATATAATTCAAGTAAAGGATTACCTGGTACTCGACACAGCAATCTGAGTATGTTGTAAGTGATACCATCCTCACCAGGCGACGTGGAGTTGCCCTTAGTTAGTGCTGCATCAAGTTCATAATTAGTGAATGTTGCAGTCATCTGCCTTGCTGAGCATAAAGCAAACAAGTCTCTTCCTTGCATCATATTTGTCCATTAATTTCGCCTATGTGATACTAGGAAGATTGTCATAGCTAGACGTAGCAGCCCAAGCACTGACTTACTCATTCGCCCTATGCAAGGGATGAAGGTGCGCGATTTACCCAGTTCTGTTACCCTTAATTCTATTTATGTCCCTCCATGCCCGGCTAAGTGGGGTGTGAGCATTGAGACCATTGACAAATTGTTCCCAGTCTGTTTGCCGCAGCTCTGTCATACGCTCTCTGGCAGCAGCAAGGGCAGTTTGGAAGAGGCTCAGCATTTCAGGGGTACGATGGTTTCTATAGGCTGGGCCTAGCCTGCGAGCAGTACGTTTCAGTGTTCGAAGTTTAGAATCATTGTAATAGGTATGGTTTTTATAAGACTTATGATTATTATGGAAGTCATTTGGATTTAGAGTAGTAGGAGGTTTCAGAGGCGGCTCTAAGAAGTTCTGAATACTGCTCACAAGGTCATTGTTAAAAGTCTCGACAGAGGTACACTCATAGGAATAATACCAGTCAGTCACATGTGCAACAAAGTCATCATGCAGATCAGGGGGAACATTAAAACTTTTCCGTTTGAATATCCCACCAGGAAGGATAGTATCATGAATATTTAGGGAGGTTAGCCTTGGGAAATGATCTGATGATATATCTGTTACAATGGAAGACTCACAGCTGGCAGAAGTAATGTTGAAGCCCAGGCACAGATCAAGGACGCCTCCATAGATATGTGTGGGTTCAAGGTCACCTACAATATGCACATTATCATGACTGTTTAAGAGTGACAACAGTTGATTACCATTACCATTACCAAACTGAGAGTTTCCAATGCTTTTGTGTCTTGCATTATAATCACCAATAATAAGAGTAGGCTCAGACTGAGCACAAGTTGAAACCTGAGTCCTTTCGGGTGTGCGATCAGTGCTCTCTCACTGACCAACGTGCTGTTCTCTTTTTTTCATTCCTCATCCTAATTTCCTCCTCTCCCTCCATCACCCTCTCCTCCTATTAAGACCACGAAAAGTTTGCATTGAACTAACAGGTAACAAAGTTTACTAGAAACGAAAATACACTTGATTTGATCTTTACGAATAATGAGAAAGAAATCAGAGCTATAATAATGTCAACTGCAGTGTAATCCAGTCACAACATCACTGAAATACAAACATATATGTCATCGTAAAGAATCTAAGAAACGGCCATAATGAAGGGTTGTTCAGTAATTCCACTGCAACCTTCAGAGAAGGAAACGAGAGAAAAATAAACACCAAACCTAACCTAACCTTTAACCAAAACAAATGCATGGAAAGTGTGACTACAGAGTCATATAAGGTTTGCATTAAAATATATTCCGCTGAGAAAGCCTGCAAGATTAGATAGAGAAAATGAGCAAAGAAAAATGTGTAGCAGATAAGAGTTACTGAATTGCTTAAAAACGAGTCAGCATCACAATAATGGTAAGATAATCTATAACGAGAAATTACAGATATACAGTAAAAGAGAAACTAAAATTTATACCAGACAGAAGAAGCACATAGAAGAAGCATTAAGTTATGAAATATGGAAAGAAGCTTAGTTATTCACTTACGAAAAACTTAAGTAAAAAACATCTCACAGTCATGTGTGTGTGCCTGTAGTCAGCTTTCTGTGACAGATATGTAGATCACTCACCACTTTCTTTGCTGGTGGCTCCCAGCCCCAGTACTGGACTACTCTGGTGTGTTCTTTTCTTTACTATCTCATAAACATAAACCATACCACAGGCGGAGACAGAACCCACGATCAGAGAGTCGCGGGTTCTATTCCCACCCGTGGTATGGTTTGTTTGCAATCGTGTCATTACGATTTGGTAAGTTAAATACACAAACTTTTACGTCTTAAATAGAAAGTGATATAAAAAAAAAACATTTTTATTCCCCGAGAATACAGTGTGGAGACAGAAATTGTCATATGAGCGACACAGTTTGCAGAACAAGCTTTTATTGGGTCTACATTTAGCATCAAGTCAAGCTTGTTATACCGTGTTGTGTCTATGCTAAGATCCGTCAATTTCAACGCTGCTGCACCAAAACAGAAGCCCATTAAACGTTTCCATCTCTGGTAGGATTGCTGGTCTTTTCTTTTCGCCTCAGGAACAGGATGGCAGGTAAATCTTACACACGTGATCATTTCTATTTCTTAATAATTCTTTATATTTTTTATTATATATCCCAGAAAGAGAACCTTCAAATGGTTGCCTGAAATTTTTCCCTTTTCTTCCTCCTGCTTTTCGATTTCATTTTCTCATAACTTCAGAACTCTTCATCCAATCGGATTCAAATTTTGAACGCTCATGTATGGAAACAAGGACCAGATTCTAGGAACAACTGGCATGTGCAGGTACCCTATGACCAGAGTTATTGAGCTCATTCCCAGGTATACAAATGAAAGTGCACATATTGCAGAAATTCATACACAGAGACGTATACTCAAGTATACAAATTGTTTAATTTGGCTGCATCGAAATTTTATGACCATCCTCCACTTTCTTTTCTTGGATTGCACGACGATCGAAATAAATCTAGTTTATTATTATTATTATTATTATTATTATTATTATTATTATTATTATTATTATTATTATTATTACGAGAACAGATACTGGTAATGGTGTGTGACGGACACGGGAAAATCCTGGTGGGTCTTGAACTCTTCCTGGCTCGGAGTCACTGAAGGATGGAGGGTTACTGAGCAATCAGACCTATATAACACACTTACCTCTCGGATTGCTCTCTCCATCCTTCCCTCTCTCTATTCCCACTACCCCAGTCAGGCAGATCAGCGTCATGGTAATTCCCAAGTAATAGTGACTCCAGACCTACTGGAACTAACTCTTTAAAGCCACCGCAACTACTGAACCCATTGTGGAATGCTTGATGATGTCCCTATCCGCCTATCAAAGTCTCCCAGTTTAGAGGGTCAGAATTCATTACCGCATGCACGAAACCCATCCTGTGAGGTGAACATGACAGGAAAACATACCTAGCTTTTGACTAAGACCCGCGTCAGGAAACACTTGTCTTGTTTCCTGACGAACCTTACCTAGCCTAACCTAGCTTTTGCCTCACACTGTAACTATCATATAAAATAGGCTAGCTGCACACTGCGGGTGCTTTCACAATACAGTTTTCATACAATACAGAGCAGCAGCACATTAATGATGCAACAAATTTTGCATTAAAAGCGTCGACGTCATTAAGATGCTGCGGTAAACAATGCTTCAGAGCCACGGGTAACAAAACTCGCTGCTCCTGCGGTGTAAACATTACAAGTGTCAGCAGATCAGTGGTTCACGAACGGATGCGAGACGTATGGATAAATTTCCTCGCACTTGCTACCTCTGTTCACCTTCACATACAAGTGCATAGGTACCAAAAACTTAGTCCACTGTTGTATGTCGAATCTTTGGAAGGACCGTAAGGACGTGAACGTCAACGTAAGAGAGGACCTCTGCTGCAGACCTACTGGTCTATGCCAGACAAGTCCTTCAAATTAGTTTTATTGCTTAACTTTCCTGGCTTATCCAAGGTTAATAATCCAAAAATGAATGGGCCACGACTCACCTGAGGATGATGGGGGCCACGGGGACAGCGAGAATGGCCCCTAGGGCCACTAGGGCCATGGCCCCAGCACCAGCATACTGCGCGAGGCTGTCGGTCTCGATGGAATACTCGGAGATATCTGGCAACAGGTCCACAAACTTGCTTCCAGTACCAAGGTTGCCAAACTGGAAGGAAGTAGGAAAACAGTGTTAGAGGTTTTGCATCACGTTTACTTGAGCTACGTGATGTTAGCAGCCATGATTTAAGAGTACAAATAAGGGGTGAAATAGGTGGTTTTAGTAGCCATGATTTAAGAGTACAACTAAGGGGTTGAATAGGTGGTTTTAGTAGCCATGATTTAAGAGTACAACTAAGGGGTTGAATAGGTGGTTTTAGTAGCCATGATTTAAGAGTACAACTAAGGGGTTGAATAGGTGGTTTTAGTAGCCATGATTTAAGAGTACGACTAAGGGGTGAAATAGGTGGTGTTAACAGTCATGATTTAAGAGTACAACTAAGGGGTGAAATTGGTGGTGTTAGTGCAGATATTTAAGCAGTAATTATTACATTACATTTAATTTGCAAGACAAATCCATGTAGTTCATTGAGAACAAGGAGTCGTGGAAGCTCGACCCTACGTTCTTTAATCGCAAAACAGGCACGCTAGTAGCAGACTGATGATACTAGTAGTTAATATTAAGGCTTTTAATTAATCGATAACAGCTTTAATAAAAAAGAGAAGCAGCTTTATTACCACATGATCAAGTGTTCCTTGATGAGTTGCAGCTTAATAATAGTCCAAGAGGCAGATCTGGTATTAATACAGTCATTATTATGAACTATGTAATGTAAGCCGGAAGTGGCATTATTAAAGTTGGGCAGTCTTGTGTGGTAGAGTGTTGAGGGATGCTCAAGGTAGGTGTTTAAGGGGGGAACGTGTATTTAATAGATAAATGTGGTGTACGGGGGTTGGGTTCGATGGTTTATAGGAACCCGTGTATTTTAAGACTGTAAGGGTCAATATATATATAAGAAATGTTGGCTCAGGTGTTGGAATCCTTGTTTGCATGGTAATTATTTTCTTTGAATTTTGATATTTGATATATCAGTTTGTCATCTTGTTTCATGTATTGTACAATATGTACCTCAACATATATGATAGAGGTCCGGCTATCTGCTTATATAACATTTACCATGGTGGGGGAAATAAGGGTTTATGATTTATTAATGCAGGTCTCTAGTATATTCTTTTTGTGGTAGAAGGACCTGTTGGACCATAGAGCTATTATCTATTTATTTTTTTACTTTTGTATGTTGTACGGCCTAGGTCGTTCGAAGTGTATATTGTAACAGTTGGAATGTTGATTACTTAATATGATGCACTGTGTTTTATGTTTTATAGTTTGGTTATCTGTTTGTTAAGCCTTGATGTTTTTCTATATATTTAATTTTTATGTTCTAATATTACGTTTTAAATAAAATATAAAGAAAAAAATATAGTCCAAGATGGGCCGAAACATCGTCAAGTATTTCCAACTTGTGGATTAGTTATGAATTGTTACTGCTACAGCACTGTGACTTGTATTGTTCCTGTCCGTTCCTCCCTCTCAAACTCTCCGTTTTACCTGATCACCCAAAGAACAAGTTATATATACGCCGAAAGGTGTATGTCTTTCAGCGTATATTCGCTAAGAATATACTTTAATCCCTATTATAGGGATTAATGTATTTTTGACTGGTGGCGAACAAGTGACATGCAGCCTAAATGACCCTCGTGTGGTTGATAATCTTTAAACCCGGTCAACCAACCTTTAAAGAAATAATTGTCTGCTTGTGTGTCCTCTTTGTAATGGGTAAATATGTCATTTGTATTCCTCTAATATCTTTATAAGATAATAATTATTGCCACTGTAGTCTTAAGCTTGCACGAAATGCTCTGCATAACTATGCAGAGCATTTCTGCATGCACAACCAAATGTCACCCACCTCTGTGCAAATATTGTATCATGTGGAAATAAATATTTGACTGACTTTACTTGATCACCTGGCATAACCTCTAGCAGTCGAAGCACTTAAAATGGAAGAAGGAACTGCGTCTCACCTGTTCAGGGGAGGCGGGCAAGAAAGCTTCTTGCCCGACGTGTGAGGCGTTGGATGACTGGTTCTCCTCTGTCGTGGTGGCTGGGTTTAACTCATCACCTCCTCCACTGCCTTCGTCTTGCTTCTCCAAAGTCGTGTTAATCGCTGCCGTGGCCTGCGAGCGGCTCTTCATGGCGTTAGTGATGAGGTTGACCAAGTTCGAGGCGACGGGAGTGTTGAAGAACGAAGAGACATGGAAGCGATTCTTGGGCGTGGAGGCTTGCGCGGGATGGTTCTCCATGTTGCGCTCTCTCTCCACCACTCCACTAAAACTGCTGTTAGTATCAGTAGCGGTGTTTCTGCTACTCTCAATACCAGTTGTGGTACTGCTGTTGAGGCTGTTAATGTAAACTGTGGTGCTGTTGCTGCTGCTACTGCTGTCCCCATGACACAACGATGATGTCACCGCCACACAAATCAACACTGAAAGAAAAATGAGAGAATTAGAAAAAAAACGATAATTACTATGTACACTCCAAAGACAAGTCAATAAACGGTGGTATAAATGAAGCCATTATTATATTTATGGCTAAGCGCTAAATTCACAGGGGGTCATCTGGGAGGCAATCAGATTTGATCCAAGAGCAAAATAGCTTCAATTCCTTGGACAGAGAACTCTTCACCAGTACGAAGACAAGAAGGGTGAGTAATGACAACCAAATGGAGGTACGTAATTGCAGAAATTATGGAATATTTAAGAACACCTGGACGTTTAACTCTGCCCAACACAGAAAGCCTAACGAACATTAAAAATTTTTAATGCTTCATAAAGGCTGTCATTGTCTGCGCTGAGAAGCAATACCTTCACCAAAATTATTACTGTTTTTACTGCTTTACTGAGTTCCAGAAACTACAGAAAAGACCAGAAAGGTTGACGGCCAGACACAAGGTTGAGGGGAGGCTGGTTGGGGTTGGAGGGGAGGTGACACTTAACCGGGAAACAACAACAATTATAACCCCCCACCACAGCAACTACCACAATAACAATATCTACCACAAAATCCACCACCAGCATCAAACCCTAGGATAACAACCACAATTGCTATCACCATAACCTCTTTTGCAACAACTACCACCACCACCACAACTTATGAAGACCTATGTCAGGGGTCACTGTGTTGCTGTTTCATCACGAATAAACAAAAGCACAAAATAAACCTCAAAACAATATCCACCACCAACAATACGCCATCCACCACCAACAACACGCCATCCACCACCAACAACACACCATCCACCACCAACAACACACCATCCACCACCAACAACACACCATCCACCACCAACAACACACCATCCACCACCAACAACACACCATCCACCACCAACAACACACCATCCACCACCAACAACACACCATCCACCACCAACAATACGCCATCCACCACCAACAACACACCATCCACCACCAACAACACACCATCCACCACCAACAACACACCATCCACCACCAACAACACACCATCCACCACCAACAACACACCATCCACCACCAACAACACACCATCCACCACCAACAACACGCCATCCACCACCAACAACACACCATCCACCACCAACAATACGCCATCCACCACCAACAACACGCCATCCACCACCAACAATACGCTATCCACCACCAACAATACGCCATCCACCACCAACAACACGCCATCCACCACCAACAACACACCATCCACCACCAACAACACACCATCCACCACCAACAACACACCATCAACCACCAACAACACACCATCCACCACCAACAACACACCATCCACCACCAACAACACACCATCCACCACCAACAACACACCATCCACCACCAACAACACACCATCCACCACCAACAACACACCATCCACCACCAACAACACACCATCCACCACCAACAACACACCATCCACCACCAACAATACGCCATCCACCACCAACAACACACCATCCACCACCAACAACACACCATCCACCACCAACAACACGCCATCCACCACCAACAACACGCCATCCACCACCAACAACACACCATCCACCACCACCACCACCAACAACACACCATCCACCACCAACAACACACCATCCACCACCAACAACACACCATCCACCACCAACAACACACCATCCACCACCAACAACACACCATCCACCACCAACAACACGCCATCCACCACCAACAACACGCCATCCACCACCAACAATACGCCATCCACCACCAACAACACGCCATCCACCACCAACAATACGCCATCCACCACTAACAATACGCCATCCACCACCAACAACACACCATCCACCACCAACAACACACCATCCACCACCAACAACACACCATCCACCACCAACAACACACCATCCACCACCAACAACACACCATCCACCACCAACAACACACCATCCACCACCAACAACACACCATCCACCACCAACAACACACCATCCACCACCAACAACACACCATCCACCACCAACAACACACCATCCACCACCAACAACACACCATCCACCACCAACAACACACCATCCACCACCAACAACACACCATCCACCACCAACAACACACCATCCACCACCAACAACACCCCCTCCAACAATACGCCATCCACCACCAACAACACGCCACCACCACCAACAATACACCATGCAACACCTACAACACACCATCCACCACCAACAACACACCATCAACCACCAACAACACACCATCCACCACCAACAACACACCATCCACCACCAACAACACACCATCCACCACCAACAACACACCATCCACCACCAACAACACACCATCCACCACCAACAACACACCATCCACCACCAACAACACACCATCCACCACCAACAACACGCCATCCACCACCAACAACACACCATCCACCACCAACAACACACCATCCACCACCAACAACACACCATCCACCACCAACAACACACCATCCACCACCAACAACACACCATCCACCACCAACAACACACCATCCACCACCAACAACACACCATCCACCACCAACAACACACCATCCACCACCAACAACACACCATCCACCACCAACAACACACCATCAACCACCAACAACACACCATCCACCACCAACAACACACCATCCACCACCAACAACACACCATCCACCACCAACAACACACCATCCACCACCAACAACAACAACAAATAAAAAAGTTTCTTGATCTTCCTAAACAAACTTATGCAAGAAAACGAACCTGATGATCAAATTGCAGAAATAATAATAATTAATAATAATAATAATATTTACGGGTTTAGAAACTGTCCAGCTGGGAATGCAAGACAAAACAAAAAATAAGATGGGGGATGAGAGTAGAAGGCACTGAAGTATCACCATAGGCCAGTAGGCCTACTAAAGTGGTCATTCATTCTTACATCTCATCCCCTAGTAGTGTCCATTCTTCCCTCGTGTCTTTGCTGGCAACTTATTAATATTTTATACGCCATTTGTCCAGCAGCAAGACAGGTGAGACCAAGACTCGGCAACTGACGTCTTACAGAGAATTACAACTGACCTCACATGTTTCAGATTCCTGAAATTCCACCACAATATTTCAGTTCCTGATCATTCCTCCATCAGTGTTTCAGATCCTGATAATTCCCCTATTAATTAATACAAAGAAGTATGAGCAAGTTAGTCTCGCAGTCCTTCAAGAAGGAGGAGGAGAGCTCTTGATGAGGGGTTATGGGCTCTTGATGAGGGGTTATGGGCTCTTGATGAGGGGTTATGGGATCTTGATGAGGGGTTATGGGATCTTGATGAGGGGTTTTGGGCTCTTGAGGGGTTATGGGCTCTTGTTGAGGGGTTATGGGCTCTTGATGAGGGGTTATGGGCTCTTGATGAGGGGTTATGGGATCTTGATGAGGGGTTATGGGATCTTGATGAGGGGTTATGGGCTCTTGATGAGGGGTTATGGGCTCTTGATGAGAGGTTATGGGCTCTTGATACAGATAGTGGGATGAAATATAATTACATCCCACTCTTATTGAGATGTATGGTCCTTACGTACTTAGCGCTTCCCTATAAGCATTATTATTTTTCCAGTAAGGGACGCCAGGGTCGGACATCATCCATTCCCAAGATGGTCAGTTCTCTCGCACCTGTGGTGTATGTAATGACCTAGTTACCGGGACTCTTCTGCCTCCGTAATAGCTCTCCAAAACTTAAGTGTCATAGTTATTATTTACATCACAGTAACATCAGCTCAATGGTACCTCAACACAACATACACAGTAAATATTGGTACACGTGCCTCACACCTGCCTGCAACTCAGCCCGACTCTACACCAGGTGTTCTCGTGTGTATTACTGATATTACTGATGTTCTTGTGTGGAAATACGTAAATTATTATAATTTTAAATCAATATTTCTCTCTATGCTGCACTGAGTGGAAAAATAACTAAAATCTTCATATTATATCTGGAGTTTATCTGGAGAGAGTTCCGGGGGTCAACGCCCCCGCGGCCCGGTCTGTGACCAGGCCTCCTTAGGTCAGTGTCCCAGGATGCGACCCACACCAGTCGACTAACACCCAGGTACCCATTTTACTGATGGGGAACATAGACAACAGGTGGAAAGAAACACGTCCAATGTTTCTACTCTGGCTGGGAATCGAACCCAGGCCCTCACCGTGTGAAGCCAGAGCGTTAACCACCAGGCCACCAGAATTTTATATTTTGCATTATTTTCACGTATTTTTTTTTTACATTATCATCCTCCCGTGTGTGTGTGTGTGTGTGTGTGTGTGTGTGTGTGTGTGTGTGTGTGTGTGTGTGTGTGTGTGTGTGTGTGTGTGTGTGTGTGTGTGTGTGTGTGTGTGTGTGTGTGTGTGTGTGTGTGTGCGTGTGTGTGTGTGTGTGTGTGTGTGTGTGTGTGTGTGTGTGTGTGTGTGTGTGTGTGTGTGTGTGTGTGTGTGTGTGTGTGTGTGTGTGTGTGTGTGTGTGTGTGTGTGTGTGTGTGTGTGTGTGTGTGTGTGTGTTGCCTTCCGTGTTTTCACACGTCGCTGTACTTGACATTATTTACATTGCAACAAAGTTTTATGTAGAACATAAACCAAACATTTTCACACATGACTCGAACAATTTATGAGAAAGCATAATTCGTTTTAATATCGTATTCAGAAGGTAGTGTTAATCTCCCCCGGGTCACACAGCTCCTGGGGAATTGGGGGGTTATCGGGTTTGATTTGAGGAAGCGGGAGAGTAGCTCCAGTTCCTAGAATCAAGAGCCGCCAGCATCAAGGTATATCGCTACTGGAAGAAAATGCCGCCTTTCTGTGGAGATATCGTATATAAACACACACAAAAAAGTTCAGCCCTCTCTCAGGCATAGGTGAAAAATAAGGAGAGGACCAGGTCCCTTACATTATTTTTCCGCTCTGGCCATACAATAGAGCGGAAAAATAATGTAAGGGACCTGGGAGTAGTAATGTCTAAGGATCTCACTTTCAAGGATCACAACAGTGCCACGATCGCACGTGCAAAGAAAATGATAGGATGGATAATGAGAACGTTCAAAACGAGAGATGCCAAGCCAATGATGATCCTTTTCAAATCACTTGTTCTCTCTAGGCTGGAATACTGCTGTTCATTAACATCTCCATACAAAGCAGGTGAAATCGTAGATCTAGAGAGTGTACAGAGATCCTTTACTGCACGTATAAGTTCTGTCAAACACCTTAACTACTGGGAACGCTTGGAAGCACTTGACTTGTACTCGTTGGAACGCAGGAGGGAGAGATATATCATAATCTACACTTGGAAAATCTTGGAAGGAATGGTCCCAAATCTGCACACAGAAATCACTCCCTACGAAAGTAAAAGACTGGGCACGCGATGCAAAATGCCCTCAATAAAAGTAGGGGCGCCATTGGTACACTAAGGGAAAACACCATAAGTGTCCGGGGCCCAAGACTGTTCAAAAGCCTCCCATCAAGCATTAGGGGAATTACCAATAAACCCCTGGCTGCCTTCAAGAGAGAGCTGGACAGATACCTAAAGTCAGTGCCGGATCAGCCGGGCTGTGGTTCGTACGTTGGACTGCGTGCGGCCAGCAGTAACAGCCTAGTTGATCAAGCCCTGATCCATCGGGAGGCCTGGTCATGGACCGGGCCGCGGGGGCGTTGATTCCCGGAATAACCTCCAGGTAACCTTCAGGTATCCAGGTAACGACGTTTTGGGCCATCCTGGACCACTGTTAGGTTACAATGATGGTCCAGAACGACCGAAACGTCGTCATAAGGTTCCTCTCTCTTCAAATGATTTTATTTGGGGGAAAAGGTAAAAAGAACGTAATGATTGTAACACAACACCTAACCAGTGTGATGATTGTAACATAACACCTCACCAGTGTGATGATTGTAACATAACACCTCACCAGTGTGATGACTGTAATGTAACATCTCACCAGTGTGATGATTGTAACATAACACCTCACCAGTGTGATGATTGTAACATAACACCTCACCAGTGTGATGATTGTAACATAACACCTCACCAGTGTGATGATTGTAACATAACACCTCACCAGTGTGATGATTGTAACATAACACCTCACCAGTGTGATGACTGTAACATAACACCTCACCAGTGTGATGACTGTAATGTAACATTATCACCTGCTCATCATTGTGCTGATTGTAACTTAACATTATCACCTGGTCACCAGTGTTAAGTGCTCCAGGAAGGGGGGTAGGAGAGGTATACTCAATTAACACGTGCCACTTATCTCTCGCAGGAAGGTGAGAATGCTAGTTCGTCTCCACCTTTTGCTGGTTCTTGAGATACATCAACTACACAAAACAGGACCTTACACGGATGATTCGTACATAGGAGAGGAGCTTACGACGACGTTTCGGTCTGACTTGGATCGTTTACAAAGTCACATAAACATAAAAGTGAGAGGGAGCCAGTATTTTAAGGTGAGGGGGAAAGGGACGGGACCAAGAGAGGAAGAAAAGGTAGAGATAAGGCTGGTAGTAGCAGTAGTAAAAGTAATAGTGGTTGCAGACTTGTTACAGTTATACCTACGACCTTCTCCTGGGTATCAGTAGGAGCTTCACAAACAACTCTCTTTTAGAGCAAATAATTTCTACCACTTCCCTCTCGACTATGGCTACTGTAAAAAAAACTTTATAACTTCTTGGATGTAATAAGAACGAATCTTGCAAATAACATTGCTGCATTTATATTCTATTTAAAATAATTTACAATAGTTTAAAAATACATTCGATTTTGTGATTTTTTTAATCATTTTTTTTTCAATAAATTGGCACATTGGCATCGCCTACTCAACCCAAATTCAATACGGGGAAGTTTTAGAAGCTTTTTTACATGGCCAACATTTACACTTTTTCACTGACTAGGGTTATTGGACCTACTGTGATAGATTTTTTTCTGAGTACTTCCTTGTTAGTGTGAATGGCTGGCATTTTTTGATAAGTAAATCTTGCAAACTTCTTCGTGCATTCAGTACACACTATTCTTTACTCTGTCTTTAAACAGCTCTTATACCTGTAATATTTCCTTTCCAACAGTGCGGAAGACTGAGACATCGAGGTGAATGAAGATCGACATATCGAAGTAGACTAGAGACTGGCACTTCGAAGTGGGGTGTAGATAGTAACACTGAAGCGGATTGTATATGGGGACATCGAAGTGATATGGAGATCGAAATATCGAAGTAAATTAGAGACTGGCACTTCGAAGTGGATGGAAGATCAGGACACCGAAGTGAACGAGAACTTTTATGATTCAAAACATAACACTACGCAAAGGAAGTACACACACGCGGGCACGCGTATTCACGCACGTTTGCGTTACATAAAAGTCCATTAGCGGTGCATTAATACCAAACTGCAGCACATCAGTGTCAAGTTGCGGTACATCAATGACAAGATCATATATACACTGGCAATCACTTGTCAACATCTGCCGGGCCGGCTTGAGCGTACACCCCCACGAGTGTTTAACTTCTGCAGTCTGTACACAACATTCCTTCTTCAACCGCAGACTCAGTACCGTTGTTCCGTTGCTACCATTGTTACTTAACGCAGGAGCTGTCGCTACTGTTATTTAACTCAGGAACCGTCGTTACCGTTGTTACTTAACACAGGAGCTGTCATTACTGTTGCTTTGATCCAGGAGCTCTCCCTGCTGTTGATCGTTAACTGTGTTGTGAACGTTACAGCCGATTCATGGTAGCTGCAACACATCAAACCAATGTAGGATAGTAGTTGTGTAGGATGGCAAGTGTTGTGTAGGATGGCAGGCGTTGTGTAGGATGGCAGGCGTTGCGTAGGATGGCAGGCGTTGTGTAGGATGGCAGGTGTTGTATAGGACGGCAGGTGTTGTGTAGGATGGCAGGCGTTGTGTAGGATTGCAAGTGTTGTGTAGGATGGCAGATGCTGTGTAGGATGACAGATGTTGTGTAGAATGACAGGTGTTGTGTAGGATGGCAGATGTTGTGTAGGATGGCAGATGTTGTGTAGGATGGCAGGTGTTGTGTGCAATGACAGGTGTTGCGTAGGATGACAGGTGTTGTGTAGGATGACAGGTGTTGTATAGGATGGCAGGTGTTGTATAGGATGGCAGGTGTTGTGTAGGATGACAGGTGTTGTGTAGGATGACAGGTGTTGTGTAGGATGGCAGTCGACCCACTCTCACTTAAGCCAGTCGACCCACTCTCATCCAAGCCAGTCGACCCACTCTCACTCAAGCCAGTCGACCCACTCTCATCCAAGCCAGTCGACCCACTCTCACTCAAGCCAGTCGACCCACTCTCACCCAAGCCAGTTGACCCACTCTCACTCAAGCCAGTCGACCCACTCACCCAAGCCGGTCGACCCACTCTCACCCAAGCCAGTCGACCCACTCTCACCCAAGCCAGTCGACCCACTCTCACCCAAGCCAGTTGACCCACTCTCACCCAAGCCAGTCGACCCACTCTCATCCAAGCCAGTTGACCCACTCTCATCCAAGCCAGTTGACCCACTCTCACCCAAGCCAGTTGACCCACTCTCATCCAAGCCAGTTGACCCACTCTCACCCAAGCCAGTTGACCCACTCTCATCCAAGCCAGTTGACCCACTCTCACCCAAGCCAGTTGACCCACTCTCATCCAAGC
>NC_091364.1:6004453-6011953 GCF_038502225.1 Cherax quadricarinatus | reverse complement strand
GAGAGAGAGAGAGAGAGAGAGAGAGAGTCTGGGTCCTCCAGTCTTGCAACAAACCACACATACACAGACACACAGACACACAGACACACACACACACACACACACACACACACACACACACACACACACACACACACACACACACACACACACACACACACACACACACACACACACACACACCTGGCCTACACTACACAGACAGCTGTGGAAACTCTTCCCACATTTTAACAAAACATTGCTATTTGTAATAAAATTAGTGGAGATTTAAGTGCATTCCAGTGTTCCACTTGTACAGTCTCCAGGAGCACCAGAACAACAGCATGAACAACACATCCAGAAACCAGGTTAGAAGCAACATGGCCAACCAACCCTCCCTAAAACTCATGAATTTTTGATAATAAGATAAAACCAGTCAGCTTGTAAAATCCTTGGATAATATTCGACAGGAGGAACAAGAAACAGAGTAGACACCAGGAGCATCTATCCTGGAGGTTACCTGGAGGTTATTCCGGGGATCAACGCCCCCGCGGCCCGGTCCATGACCAGGCCTCCCGATGAATCAGGGCCTGATCAACTAGGCTGTTGCTGCTGGCCGCACGCAGTCCAACGTACGAGCCACAGCCCGGCTGATCCGGCACTGACTTTAGGTATCTGTCTAGCTCTCTCTTGAAGGCAGCCAGAGGTTTATTGGCAATTCCCCTAATGCTTGATGGGAGGCTGTTGAACAGTCTTGGGCCCCGGACACTTATGGTGTTTTCCCTTAGTGTACCAATGGCACCCCTACTTTTTATTGGGGGCATTTTGCATCGCCTGCCCAGTCTTTTACTTTCGTAGGGAGTGATTTCTGTGTGCAGATTTGGGACCATTCCTTCCAAGATTTTCCAAGTGTAGATTATGATATATCTCTCCCTCCTGCGTTCCAACGAGTACAAGTCAAGTGCTTCCAAGCGTTCCCAGTAGTTAAGGTGTTTGACAGAACTTATACGTGCAGTAAAGGATCTCTGTACACTCTCTAGATCTACGATTTCACCTGCTTTGAATGGAGATGTTAATGTACAGCAGTATTCCAGCCTAGAGAGAACAAGTGATTTGAAAAGGATCATCATTGGCTTGGCATCTCTCGTTTTGAACGTTCTCATTATCCATCCTATCATTTTCTTTGCACGTGCGATCGTGGCACTGTTGTGATCCTTGAAAGCGAGATCCTCAGACATTACTACTCCCAGGTCCCTTACATTATTTTTCCGCTCTATTGTATGGCCGGAGTCAGTAGTATACTCTGTTCTAGTTATTATCTCCTCCAGTTTTCCATAACGGAGTAGTTGGAATTTGTCCTCGTTGAACATCATATTGTTTACCGTTGCCCACTGGAAAACTTTGTTTATATCTTCTTGGAGGTTAACCGCGTCCTCAGCAGATAATAGCCTCATGCAGATCCTAGTATCATCCGCAAAGGATAATACGGTACTGTGATGTATATATCTGTCTATGTCTGATATGAGGATAAGGAATAAGATGGGGGCGAGTACTGTGCCTTGTGGAACAGAGCCCTTCACTATGGCAGCCTCCGATTTAACTCTGTTGACCACTACTCTTTGTGTTCGATTTGTTAGGAAGTTGAAGATCCATCTCCCCACTTTCCAGTTATTCCTTTAGCACGTATTTTATGGGCTATTACACCATGATCGCATTTGTCAAATGCTTTTGCAAAGTCTGTGTATATTACATCTGCATTCTGATTTTCTTCCAGTGCATCTAAGGCCATATCATAGTGATCCAGTAGTTGTGAGAGGCAGGAGCGACCTGCCCTGAACCCATGTTGCCCTGGATTGTGCAGATTTTGGGAATCCAGGTGATTTGCAATCCTGCTTCTTAGCACTCTTTCAAAGATTTTTATGATGTGGGACGTCAGAGCTATTGGTCTATAGTTCTTAGCTAATGCTTTGCTGCCACCTTTATGGAGTGGGGCTATATCCATTGTTTTAAGTGACTGTGGAATTTCACCCATGTCCAAGCTCCTCCTCTTGAGTACTTTGGGGAAACTGGCCGATCTCTTTCATTAGAAGGACAGCCAGAAGTGAGCTAGAAACGCCTTGAACTCTCGTTTGTATATGTCGAAAATCACGAATCCAAAGTGAGCAGACCACTTAATTTTTATAAGTCTTCTTGTTTATCCACTATTTCCCTTCTTTGTTCTATCCTACCTCAGTCCTCCCTTCCTGTTATTATCATCGGTAAAGAACAAAACGGCACAATACCATGACTGGAACAATATACAAATAACCCCCATATAGAAGTTTTTGTCGATGTTTCGGTCCGACTTGGACCATTTACAAATCGGACCAAAACGTCATCAAAAGCTTCTCTCTCCTATGAGTGTGTTAACTGTGTATTATCATCGCTTTTTTGGCCTAAAAGTTTAGTGGATTCATTCCCAAACTGGAGAGAACTTCCCTCGCTCCACGAACAAGACTGTTGCTGTTTGAGATCCCTTACCTGGAGTCTACCTGAAGGATGTTTCGGGGGTCAACGCCCCCGCGGCCCGCTCCATCACCAGACCTCGAAGTGTATCAGGACCTGATCAACCAGGATGTTACTTCCGGCAGCAAGCAAACAGACGTACGAACCACAGTCCGGCTGGTCGGGTACTAACTTTAGGTGCCTGTCCAACACCCCCTTTGCCTGACACTTTTCAAGTATCTCTTTGCTTAGGATCCAACTCCACATGAGGTTTAGGAATCACAACCCTGAGTCAGACTAAGATTCAGACACATGTGTAAGAGTTGGGTATCTTTGTTGTTGAAACGTTTTACCTACGTGGTAGGCTTTGTTTTAACAATAAAGATACAGAACTGTTGCACATCTGTCTTAATCGTCATCTTACTAGTATTTTAAACCGTTTTCAACTGAGACAAATTGCTTATGCCTCAGTTAAGTGAAACTTCGGCTCAGTAAAGCCTTGGCCTAGTGAAGCCTCGGCCCATTTTCTTAGCAAATGAATTTATCAACCATGTCTTTTAGAGTTTTTTTTTTAAGTCTATAGACTCGTGTCCAGTGATGAGAGAACATGGGAGGAGTGAGAGTGTGTGGTGGGAGTCTCTCTTATGATGCAGTTTCCAAATTCGGAAAGTCGAGGGTATTTTTTTTTAAATATTATTGTTTCTTGATTAGATAAGTAATTAAAAAGCCTAAGCGCCAATGTAGTGTAAATAATGTTTGTTAATTAAGTTGGATCAACATTTCTTGCTGCTGTATTTTAGAAAATAAATAATAGTAACTAAGTGAACTGCGGCGTTAATTATTTTAGAGATAAACAGTTTTAACAGTTGCCTCAGTAAAAGTCTTTAATGTAAAGTGTGTTTTTTCTTCACGTCTGTTGACCAAATTAAAACATTTCCACTGCTCTCGTGTGAGAATGTTTGTGTTTGTTGATGATAACAAAGAGCCATGAAGAGTTTCAGTGGAGCATTTATAGTAAACTGTAGTCTGGGTGATGCTTGTATGTGTGTGTGTGTGTGTGTGTGTGTGTGTGTGTGTGTGTGTGTGTGTGTGTGTGTGTGTGTGTGTGTGTGTGTACTCACCTAATTGTAGTTGTAGGGGTCGATTCATAGCTCCTGGCCCCGCCTCTTTGCTGGTCGCTACCAGGTCCATTCTCTCCCTGCTTCATGGGGTTTATTATACTTCTTAAAGCTATGTATGGATCCTGCCTCCACTACATCACTCTCCAGACTGTTCAACTTCCTGACAACTCTGTGACTGAATAAATACTTCCTAACATCCCTGTGACTCATCTGAGTCTTCAACTTCCAATTGTGACACCTTGTTGCTGTGCCCCATCTCTGGAACATCATGTCTCTGTCCACCTTATAAATTCCTCTGGGTATTTTATATGTCGTTATCATGACACCCCCTGTTCTCCATTGTCGTCAGGTCGAGTTCCCCTAGTGTGTGTGTGTTTGGCCCTGTCTCTTGTCACTTACCGGATTTACTCCCTTTAGCCTCGTGGGCTCTGCCATACCTTATCTTAAAACTACGTGAATAACCTGCCTCCGCTGTTTAGTCGTCCAGGTCATTCTACTTCCTGTTCACCCTGAAACTGAAGAAATACGTCCTGACATCCCCGTGGCTCATCTGTCTTTCAAATGTGCCCTCGTGTACCCGTTCCCCACCTCTCGACAATCCTAGCAAATCCTCTGAGTATTTTGTATGTCGGTATCATGTCTTCCCTGATTTTTATATCCTCTAATGTCTTCTATTTAAGCTCCTTTACCATCTCCTTAAAGCTGTTGGACTAGTCTTGTTTTGCACCTCTACACCTTCTCCAGTTTCTAAAGATACTTTATCAGGTGTGGGTTTCACGGTGGCTCTGCATACTCGAAGATAGGTCTCACAAAACTGGCACATAGGCCATTAATGACTTAAGTTTTCTGAAGGCTACTCAGACCGATCAAACGAAAATAATTACTTTATTCAATTAATTACAATTATTCATTAATTACAGTTAATTATAACTAATTTAAGGCGAGGTCTAAATAGCAGGCTGACCCGTCAAAGAAGATTTAAATGTATATATCTTTGAAGAAATGTTTGGATTTTATGACCCTAACGATAATTTATTACATGTAAACTACATTAGTTTTGTACAGCATAAGAGAAATAAAAATTGGGCTTCGAATGTTATTGGATGACCTGGGGTTTAGTTCCAGCAGCCACTTGTGCGTCTGAACTTAACGGTCGTCCAGATTCATCTGATACCTTGCTTTATCATCATCTGTAAACATACAACTGACTCAATCTCGTCTGGTATGTCCTTCACATATACCGGAAACAGTGGTGGTTCTAATACCAAGCCTTGCCCCACCCCGTGTTACACTCTCCTATTATGACACCTCGGACGATCGCTCTTATGTAGCGCATTTGGAGGTACAATATAAAATATCTTCTTGCAGTCCAAGAATATGCTTTCTACCCATGCCGCTCTCCTGTTTCATCTCTTATACTTAGTCATGGAACTCCAGTAGATTTGTGAGGCAATATTTGCCATGACTTGCAAAACTGCAGTAACACGATTGCGGGATATCATCTTACGACTCATCATGTGGCTGAAAGATGCGGACGACATCTTTGTTAGTGTTCCCAGACGGTTCAACCTTGTTCAGTTCCCGAGACTCGCTTAACATACAGAGACGGCTCTTTACCCTCTCTGTATGTTCTACTCAGCAAGTACAGAGATATTCTAAAAATAACAGTGTAAAGATAACCTGCCAATAAAGACGACCCAGATTTATTACCTCACCCATCATCACAACATTCTTCCTCCGAACAATCAGGATTTGTAATGATGAACGTCTTTTATATGAAGAGAAACATGTTGAGGGGACTTTTGCTACTTTCAAATTCCCACTTCATATTACTCTCTTCAGAAAGCAGAAAGTCTTCCCCATACATAACACACAAAGAGAATACCATCATCGA
Organism: Cherax quadricarinatus; assembly: GCF_038502225.1. Lineage (NCBI taxonomy): Eukaryota > Metazoa > Arthropoda > Malacostraca > Decapoda > Parastacidae > Cherax > Cherax quadricarinatus. Next base: position 6,006,475 of record NC_091364.1, on the reverse strand, counting down.
TAGGCGACTGGTCACTCCCACAGGGCAGTCTACCATCACCATCACCATCACTCTGCTTCTCAGTAAAGTCAACATGAACGTTTCAGTCCTTACCACTAAAATTATCAAAGAGATTATCAGAAACCCCAGATCAAGGAGCACTTGCACAGCAGTGATCAAGGCCTTAGGACCGACACGTTTTCTAAGGTTTATACCACAGCATCACATAACCGTGCGGTCGATGCAATAAATTCCATGTCGGTAAAACCGGCCGAGACCTTCAGATAAGCCTTCAGGAGCACAAATAAGCCTCCAGACTGGCTAACACCAAGAACGCATGCATGTTCCATCATAACGTATCTTCTCACATCAGGGACTAGAGGAGAGCACAACAATAACATCCGAAGAACGACAGGACCAAGCGCAGATCTTCAGAAGCAAGCATAATCCACCTCACACACCGTCGATCATAACAGTGGCATGTATATGCTCTACCTAAACCCATTGCTCACATTATCCGTAATTCAAACACTAAAGAAAATAAACCAAGTTCGGCCACTTGGATCCGTCTTCTTGTTGGGGTTTATAGGGCCACTGACAGCGTGCGCCGTATCGAGCCATTCACTTGGCTCCGTCCTCTACTCTCACCTATGGAAATAAGTTATTTTATCTTTTTTGGGGTTATCATAGGTAATTTACACATATGTACTACGTATGATAATTTGTGTAACTGTATTTGTGTGTACCTGTGTCTAAATATAATTGCAGACCTCGCCTCTGACCTGCTTTTCTCCGAGACTTATCTCACGGAACTCGTGTGCCTTATCAGGCTGCATTTCCCTGTATACCTGAAAAAGCCCAGCCTTGATGAAGTCCAGTCTTGATAAAGCACAACCTTGATACAGCCCAGCCTTGAATGAAGCATTGTAATCAAGGCTTCCCTGCTACCAGTACCGCATCCTTATTTCACTTGTCAGTCTGCACCATTGTTTATCTGCTTCCTATCTGTCAGCATTTCTGAGTATCCTGTATGTCGTGACTATATCTCACATCTACCAGGGTGGTTACCACTGCTCTCTAACCAGTGTCTCCATACTTGATATGATCTTCTTAGTGCCGAAGACGAGATGCTCCGTCTTATAATCAACCCAGATTATATAATAATAATAATAATAGTAATAATAATAATAATAGTGGTAGTATTAACAAGTATATTAATTGATTTAACATTTAGATTGGCTAATAAAATGGACAGGGAACCTGCACAGCCAAATGCCATGCATAGCTTTACGATCAGGTACGATTAATCCCCACTGCACAGGTCAAATGAACGTTGAGAGGCGGGCCCAGGTGCTGGAGTCCAGCTCAGCAACCACATCGTGGCCTCTGGTTAGTTTAATATGTTTATTATGCACCCCATACCCATCCTGTGGGCGGTAGTCACCACATACCCATCCTGTGGGCGGTAGTCAAAAGATTACAGAGGTACATAATTGGTCCAGGGACTGGACTCCAAAGTTTTGATAGCTGAGCAAGTTACAGAGGTAATGAACTCACAATTTACAAAGGTAATGAACTCACAATTTACAAAGGTAATGAACTCACAATTTACAAAGGTAATGAACTCCAGGTAGGTCTGGTCACAATCATGACAAGTTACAAAGGTATTTACAGATTACAGAGGTACATAATGGGTCCTGGGACTGGGACCCCAAAGTTTTGATAGCTGAACTAGGTACAAAGGTAATGAACTCACAAGTTACAAAGGTAATGAATTCTGTAAGAATGGTTACTTACGTTTATACATGGCTACAATCATGAATAAATTATAGTGTAATGAGCAATTCACACTTCCACACCCGGTCACAACTGTAGTGAGTTATTGGTGCAAATATTGATTGTTGAGTCACACACACACACACTCTTATATACAACAGGCCAAGTGTCTAATTGACATGTGCCTAGGACAAAATGGTAACTAACACACACACACACACACACACACACACGCAACCACAAATAGGTGAGTACACACACAGACAC
>NC_091364.1:5966280-6004353 GCF_038502225.1 Cherax quadricarinatus | reverse complement strand
CGGAACAGAGCCAGTGTGAAGGATGAGGAGGAGCAGAGTCAGTGTGAAAGATGAGGAGCAGAGTCAGTGTGAAAGATGAGGAGCAGAGTCAGTGTGAAGGATGAGGAGGAGCAGGGTAAGTGTGAAGGATGAGGAGGAGCAGGGTCAGTGTGAAGGATGAGGAGGAGCAGAGTCAGTGTGAAGGATAGAAGGAACAGAGTCAGTGTGAAGGATGAGGAGGAGCAGAGTCAGAGTGAAGGATGAGGAGGAGCAGAGTCAGTGTGAAGGATAGGAGGAACAGAGTCAGTGTGAAGGATGAGGAGGAGCAGGGTCAGTGTGAAGGATGAGGAGGAACAGAGTCAGTGTGAAGGATGAGGATGAGCAGAATCAGTGTGAAGGATAGGAGGAACAGAGTCAGTGTGAAGGATGAGGAGGAACAGAGTCAGTGTCAAGGATGAGGAGGAGCAGAGTCAGTGTGAAGGATGAGGAGGAGCAGGGTCAGTGTGAAGGATGAGGAGGAACAGAGTCAGTGTGAAGGAGGAGGAGGAGCAGGGTCAGTGTGAAGGATGAGGATGAGCAGAGTCAGTGTGAAGGATTGGCGGAACAGAGCCAGTGTGAAGGATGAGGAGGAGCAGAGTCAGTGTGAAAGATGAGGAGCAGAGTCAGTGTGAAAGATGAGGAGCAGAGTCAGTGTGAAGGATGAGGAGGAGCAGGGTAAGTGTGAAGGATGAGGAGGAGCAGGGTCAGTGTGAAGGATGAGGAGGAGCAGAGTCAGTGTGAAGGATAGAAGGAACAGAGTCAGTGTGAAGGATGAGGAGGAGCAGAGTCAGAGTGAAGGATGAGGAGGAGCAGAGTCAGTGTGAAGGATAGGAGGAACAGAGTCAGTGTGAAGGATGAGGAGGAGCAGGGTCAGTGTGAAGGATGAGGAGGAACAGAGTCAGTGTGAAGGATGAGGATGAGCAGAATCAGTGTGAAGGATAGGAGGAACAGAGTCAGTGTGAAGGATGAGGAGGAACAGAGTCAGTGTCAAGGATGAGGAGGAGCAGAGTCAGTGTGAAGGATGAGGAGGAGCAGGGTCAGTGTGAAGGATGAGGAGGAACAGAGTCAGTGTGAAGGATGAGGAGGATCAGGGTTAGTGTGAAGGATGAGGAGGAGCAGGGTCAGTTTTCACCCAGGAAAATACTAGCGAGATTCCTGAAATAATAGATTACGTAGAACAAGATGATAATAAACTATGTACGATAGCGGTAACTAGTGACATGGTCCTCAGACAAATAGAGAAACTAAAACCTAACAAATCCCCAGGTCCTGATGAACTGTTTGCAAGGATGTTAAAGGAATGTAAAGAGGAACTTAGCATACCTTTGGCTAATCTTTTTAACATATCACTACAAACTGGCATAGTGCCTGATAAGTGGAAAATGGCAAATGTAATATCTATTTACAAGGCAGGTGACAGGGTCCTTGGCTTCGAACTATAGACCAATAAGCCTTACCTCCATAGTGGGAAAATTTATGGAATCAATAATTGCCGAAGCAATTCGTAGCCATCTTGACAGGCACAGATTGATTAATGATTCTCAACACGGTTTTACAAAGGGGCGTTCCTGTCTTACGAATTTACTAACTTTTTTCACTAAGGTGTTTGAGGAGGTAGATCATGGAAATGAATATGATATTGTGTATATGGACTTCAGTAAGGCTTTCGATAGAGTTCCACACCAGAGGCTATTGAGGAAACTTAGGGCACACGGAATAGGAGGAGAAATTTTTTCCTGGGTAGAGGCATGGCTGACAAATAGACAGCAGAGAGTTTGCATAAATGGGGAGAAATCAGAATGGGGGCACGTCACAAGCGGTGTTCCTCAGGGGTCAGTGTTGGGCCCGTTGTTGTTCACAATTTACATAAACGACATAGATGAGGGAATAAATAGCGACATAAGCAAATTTGCTGATGACACCAAAATAGGCCGTCCAATTCATTCTAATGAGGACATTCGAGCACTCCAGGATGATTTGAATAGACTGACGCAATGGTCGGAGAAGTGGCAGATGCAGTTTAATATAGACAAATGCAAAGTTCTAAATGTTGGACAGTTAAGTAACCATGCCACATATAAACTAAATAATGTAGATCTTAATATACCGATTGCGAAAAGGATTTAGGAGTTCTGGTTAGCAGTAATCTAAAACCAAGACAGTGCATAAGTTTGTAGATGAATGGTTCGGAGAACCGACATGTTGATAAATTAGACACATGTGCAACTCTTGGGAATCTTTATTGAGGAAACGTTTCGCCACACAGTGGCTTCATCAGTCCATACATAGGAGAAACTTGAAGAACAGGAGGAGAATGAGGTAATCAGTCCCTCAACCTTGAGTCGATGTGTTCAGTCCATCAGTCCATGTGTTCAGACACTACCTATGACTGCTACACCTCTCCTGCCATACGGTTTATAAGCTGCTTCTCCGCTCATCTGCCGTATTCTACTCAAGATTGATGGACTGAACACATCGACTCAAGGTTGAGGGACTGATTACCTCATTCTCCTCCTGTTCTTCAAGTTTCTCCTATGTATGGACTGATGAAGCCACTGTGTGGCGAAACGTTTCCTCAATAAAGATTCCCAAGAGTTGCACATGTGTCTAATTTATCAACATGTCGGTTCTCCGAACCATTCATCTACAAACCTGTCAGACACTGCAACTTCTTGGGATCTTAATACTTAGGAATTCTTCGCTTGCCTAATTCTTGGGCACAACCTACTTCCACATTGGACAAATGTGACACTACCTATGACTGCTACACCTCTCCTGCCATACGGTTTATAAGCTGCTTCTCCGCTCATCTGCCGTATTCTACTCAAGATTGATGGACTGAACACATATAAAATTTGGTATTCTACTCAAGATTGATGGACTGAACACATCGACTCAAGGTTGAGGGACTGATTACCTCATTCTCCTCCTGTTCTTCAAGTTTCTCCTATGTATGGACTGATGAAGCCACTGTGTGGCGAAACGTTTCCTCAATAAAGATTCCCAAGAGTTGCACATGTGTCTAATTTATCCACAGTGCATAAGTGTTCGCAATAAAGCTAACAGAATTCTTGGCTTCATATCTAGAAGTATAAATAATAGAAGTCCTCAGGTTGTTCTTCAACTCTATATATCCTTGGTTAAGCCTCATTTAGACTATGTTGCTCAGTTCTTGTCACCATGTTACAGAATGGATATAAATGCTCTGGAAAACGTACAGAGGAGGATGACAAAGATGATCCCATGTATCAGAAATCTTCCCTATGAGGATAGACTGAGGGCCCTGAATCTGCACTCTCTCGAAAGGCGTAGAATTAGGGGGGATATGATCGAGGTGTATAAGTGGAAAACAGGAATAAATGAACGGGATGTAAATAGTGTGCTGAAAATTTCCAGCCAAGACAGGACTCGCAGCAATGGTTTCAAGTTGGAAAAATTCAGATTCAGGAAGGATATAGGAAAGCACTGGTTTGGTAATAGAGTTGTGGATGAGTGGAACAAGCTCCCGAGTACAGTTATTGAGGCTAAAACGTTGTGTAGTTTTAAAAATAGGTTAGATAAATACATGAGTGGGTGTGGGTGAGTGTGAGTTGGACCTGACTAGCTTTGCTGCTGGGTCTGGTACAGTGCTCCATCCTTGAGTGGGGATGACCAGACTGGGTCATTGGGATAATTCGGGGGGTGGGTCATTGGTCTAATCCGGGGAAGGGGGGACATGGACCTGCTCCGCGTGGGTCAGTAGGCCTGTTGCAGTGTTCCTTCTTTCTTATGTTCTTATGTTCTTATGAGGAGGAGCAGAGTCAGTGTGAAGGATGAGGAGCAGAGTCAGTGTGAAGGATGAGGAGGAGCAGAGTCAGTGTGAAGGATGAGGAGCAGAGTCAGTGTGAAGGATGAGGATGGGTGAGTGGTATTCAACTTGCAAAAGAACATGTTCATGCCCAGGAAAATATTTTTGATCGTCTTGTAAAACGTAATTTGGACAACAGCTCAATCCTTCCTTCTTCTATAGATGAATTATATATGTATACGTGTCAGTGTATTTGTATGTCTATGTATACGAGCTATACTTGATTATATTTGACTGTACTTACTATACTTGACTATACTTGACTATAATATACTTGACTATAATAAACTATGCACGATTGCGATAACTAGTGACATGGTCCTCAAACAAATAGAGAAATTAAAACCTAACAAATCCCCAGGCCCTGATGAATTGTTTCCAAGGGTTTTAAAGGAATGTAAAGAGGAACTTAGCATACCTTTGTCTAATCTTTTTAACAGATTACTACAAACTGGCATAGTGCCTGATAAGTGGAAAATGGCAAATGTAACACCTATTTACTATAGACCAATAAGCCTTACCTCCATAGTGGGAAAATTTATGGAATCAATAATTGCCGAAGCAATTCGTAGCCATCTCGAAAGGCATAAATTGATTAATGAATCTCAACACGGTTTTACAAAGGGGCGTTCCTGTCTTACGAATTTACTAACTTTTTTCACTAAGGTGTTTGAGGAGGTAGATCATGGAAATGAATATGATATTATTGTGTATATGGACTTCAGTAAGGCTTTCGATAGAGTTCCACATCAGAGGCTATTGAGGAAACTTAAGGCACACGGAATAGGAGGAGAAATTTTTTCCTGGGTTGAGGCATGGTTGACGAATAGGCAGCAGAGAATTTGCATAAATGGGTAGAAATCGGAATAGGGGCACGTCACAAGCGGTGTTCCACAGGGGTCAGTGTTGGGCCCATTGTTGTTCACAATCTATGTAAACGACATAGATGAGGGAATAAAAAGTGACATAAGCAAATTTGCTGATGACACCAAAATAGGCCGTCCAATTCATTATAATGAGGACATTAGAGCACTCCAGGATGATTTGAATAGACTGATGCAGTGGTCGGAGTAGTAGCAGATGCAGTTTAATATAGACAAATGCAAAGTTCTAAATGTTGGACAGGAAAATAACCATGCCACCTATAAACTAAATAATGTAGATCTTAATATTACGGATTGCGAAAGGGATTTAGGAGTGACTTAAGAAATCGTAATGACACGATTGCAAATAAACCATACCCCCGGCCGGGATTGAACCCGCGGTCATAGAGTCTCAAAACTCCAGCCCGTCGCGCTAGCCACTAGACCAGCTAGCCACAAATAAGATTCATCCAACTAGGTATATTTCTACACCATAGGAAAGTTAGCACAGGCACCTCTGTGACCACAAATGCAAGTTTTTACAGACGAATCTATGACCGCGGGTTCAATCCCGGCCGGGGGTATGGTTTATTTGCAATCGTGTCATTACGATTTCTTAAGTCATGTTGACGGCAGTGAAGGGACTTGAGCTAGAGTTCGTCACGGCCACGCTAGCTGGAGATTCGTCTGTAAAAACTTGCATTTGTGGTCACAGAGGTGCCTGTGCTAACTTTCCTATGGTGTAGAAATATACCTAGTTGGATGAATCTTATTTGTGGCTAGCTGGTCTAGTGGCTAGCGCGACGGGCTGGAGTTTTGAGACTCTATGACCGCGGGTTCAATCCCGGCCGGGGGTATGGTTGATTTAGGAGTTCTGGTTAGCAGTAATCTAAAACCAAGACAACAGTGCACTGGTGTTCGCAGTGAAGCTAACAGAATCCTTGGCTTCATAGCAAGAAGTATAAATAATAGGAGTCCTCAGGTTGTTCTTCAACTCTGTATATCGTTAGGTAAGACACATATGCAACAGTTAGGTATCTTTATTTCGAAACGTTTCGCCTACACAGTAGGCTTCTTCAGTCGAGTACAGAAAAGTTGATAGAAGCAGAAGATACTTGAAGACGATGTAATCAGTCCATCACCCTTAAAGTTTTGAGGTGGTCAGTCCCTCAGTCTGGAGAAGAGCACTGTTCCGTTGTCTGAAACAACGGAACAATGCTCTTCTCCAGACTGAGGGACTGACCACCTCAAAACTTTAAGGGTGATGGACTGATTACATCGTCTTCAAGTATCTTCTGCTTCTATCAACTTTTCTGTACTCGACTGAAGAAGCCTACTGTGTAGGCGAAACGTTTCGAAATAAAGATACCTAACTGTTGCATATGTGTCTTACCTAACAATCTGTCGGTATTTTATACCATTTTAATGTTCAACTCTGTATATCTTTGGTTAGGCCTCATCTAGATTATGCTGCACAGTTTTGGTCACCCTATTACAGAATGGATATAAATGCTCTGGAAAACGTACAAAGGAGGATGACAAAGTTGATCCCATATATCAGAAATTTTCTCCATGAGGATAGACTGAGGGCCCTGAATCTGCACTCTCTAGAAAGGCATAGAATTAGGGGGATATGAGTGAGGTGTATAAAAGGAAAATAGGAATTAATAAAGGGGATGTAAATAGCGTGCTAAAAATATCTAACATAGACAGAACTCGCAGCAATGGCTTTAAATTGGAAAAAATTCAGATTCAGGAAGGACATAGGAAAGCACTGGTTTGGTAACTGAGCTATGGATGAGTCCCGTCATAGACGCCAAGACGTTGTGTAGTTTTCAAAATAGGTTGGATAAATACATGAGTCCTCCCTTAAGTGACGTGTCTGACCTCACTAGGTCAAGGCATTTGCTTAAGCCGGTGGCAGAATTGGAGCTGCCTCGCATAGGCCAGTAGGCCTGTTGCAGTGTTCTTTCTTTCTTATGTTCTTATACCTGACTATACTTGACCATACTTGACCATACTTGACTATACCTGACTATACTTGACTATACTTGACTATACTTGCCTAACGACTCCTATAGAGATTAACGAGTTAAGAAAAATGAGCTGTGAGTGTGAGACGGTCTTTCAGGAGTGAGGATTTATTCTCCTGCTTGTAACACAGAAACCAATAAACAGACCTTGATGGCACTCACAGAAATTATTCTGTTTTGAAAGGACCCACAATTGACCTTAGCACTGTAAACCAATATTTAAAACTGAGCTTAATATGTGGCTCTTAGATCAATAATGTAATTTAAACTTGTAAAGGAAATTGGATAAATATGTATATGGAGTAGGTTAGCAGTGCTTTAAGTCACTGATTAATTTTGTATCCTGATAGACCAATTTATTAGTAATTAAGAACAGTATTATATTCCCTCAAAAAATGAAAATTAGAGGCTGCAGAATCCTCTAAAAATAAACCTTCTATTAACACACTATTGATGGAAGTTTGAAGCCAACCAGAAGAGGCATTCTTCAGTTATTGCACAGAATCTAACGAGTCCAAGTATTTAAAGTATGTTAGTATATTGACAAACTTGAACCCATGGAATATAAACTTAAATGATACGGTTTTTATAAGATGCTTCGACTGTTAAAGATTAAAGAAATTCAAATGAGACATAGTCGAAATATTACACAGTAAACCTGCCGCTCCATTTTAAATCTAAGGAATTGTATCTGTGTTCTAGTTCCCTGAATTAAGCCTGAATACCTTCTCCCCTCCCCCCTATTCCATAGGCGCTGTATAATCCCTACAGGTTTAAAGCTTCCCTATGATAATAACTCCATTTTCAAATATAAAATTGGGAAGTTCGCTCTCCAATCATTCCTAACTTTCTTCTAAGATAGTCACAACAGTTTTAAAATTTTGAAGTCGAACAGAAGTCTTTCTCAAACTATATCAGGAAGAACAAATTCCTGATTGATTCAGATAATAATGGACCAAAAACTCACCTTTTAGATAAATGGTTCAGAGAACCGACAAGTTGATAAATTAGACACATGTGCAACACTTGGGTATCTTTATTGAGGAAACATTTCTCCACACAGTGGCTTCATCAGTCCTTTACAAGCAAAATGGTGAAGATCGGAAGGGGTTTGAGGTAACCAGTACCTTCAGCCTGGAGTCGATATAATCAGTCCATCAATCTTGAAAAGAATATGAACTCGTGACTATGTTAGGCAGGTGAACAATTCTTCGAGACAATAGTATGTGTACAAAGTACACAGACGTGCATCAACACAACAGACGTGCATCAACACAATAGACGTGCATCAACACAACAGACGTGCATCAACACAATAGACGTGCATCAACACAACAGACGTGCATCAACACAATAGACGTGCATCAACACAACAGACGTGCATCAACACAACAGACGTGCATCAACACAATAGACGTGCATCAGCACAACAGACGTGCATCACCACAACAGACGTGCATCAACACAACAGACGTGCATCAACACAACAGACGTGCATCAACACAACAGACATGCATCAACAACAGACGTGCATCAGACAACAGACGTGCATCAACACAACAGATGTGCATCAGACAACAGACGTGCATCAACAACAGACGTGCATCAACACAACAGACGTGCATCAACACAACAGACGTGCATCAGCACAACAGACGTGCATCAACACAACAGACGTGCATCAGCACAACAGACGTGCATCAGCACAACAGACGTGCATCAGCACAACAGACGTGCATCAGCACAACAGACGTGCATCAACACAACAGACGTGCATCAGCACAACAGACGTGCATCAGCACAACAGACGTGCATCAGCACAACAGACGTGCATCAACACAACAGACGTGCATCAGCACAACAGACGTGCATCAGCACAACAGACGTGCATCAGCACAACAGACGTGCATCAGCACAACAGACGAGCATCAACACAACAGACGAGCATCAACACAACAGACGAGCATCAACACAACAGACGAGCATCAACACAACAGACGTGCATCAACACAACAGACGTGCATCAGCACAACAGACGTGCATCAACACAACAGACGTGCATCAACACAACAGACGTGCATCAGCACAACAGTCGTGCATCAACACAACAGACGTGCATCAACACAACAGACGAGCATCAACACAACAGACGTGCATCAGCACAACAGTCGTGCATCAACAAAATAGATGTGCATCAACACAACAGACGTGCATCAGCACAACAGACGTGCATCAGCACAACAGACGTGCATCAACAAAATAGATGTGCATCAACACAACAGACGTGCATCAACACAACAGACGTGCATCAACACAACAGACGTGCATCAACACAACAGACGTGCATCAACACAACAGACGAGCATCAACACAACAGACGTGCATCAGCACAACAGACGTGCATCAGCACAACAGACGTGCATCAACACAACAGACGTGCATCAACACAACAGACGTGCATCAACACAACAGACGTGCATCAGCACAACAGACGTGCATCAGCACAACAGTCGTGCATCAACACAACAGACGTGCATCAACACAACAGACGAGCATCAACACAACAGACGTGCATCAACACAACAGACGAGCATCAACACAACAGACGTGCATCAGCACAACAGACGTGCATCAGCACAACAGACGTGCATCAACACAACAGTCGTGCATCAACACAACAGACGTGCATCAGCACAACAGTCGTGCATCAACACAACAGACGTGCATCAACACAACAGACGAGCATCAACACAACAGACGTGCATCAACACAACAGACGAGCATCAACACAACAGACGTGCATCAACAAAATAGATGTGCATCAACACAACAGACGTGCATCAGCACAACAGACGTGCATCAGCACAACAGACGTGCATCAACAAAATAGATGTGCATCAACACAACAGACGTGCATCAACACAACAGACGTGCATCAACACAACAGACGTGCATCAACACAACAGACGTGCATCAACACAACAGACGAGCATCAACACAACAGACGTGCATCAGCACAACAGACGTGCATCAACACAACAGTCGTGCATCAACAAAATAGATGTGCATCAACACAACAGACGTGCATCAACACAACAGTCGTGCATCAACAAAATAGATGTGCATCAACACAACAGACGTGCATCAACACAACAGTCGTGCATCAACAAAATAGATGTGCATCAACACAACAGACGTGCATCAACACAACAGACGTGCATCAACACAACAGACGTGCGTCAGCACAACAGACGTGCATCAACACAACAGACGTGCATCAACACAACAGACGTGCATCAACAAAATAGATGTGCATCAACACAACAGACGTGCATCAACACAACAGACGTGCATCAACACAACAGACGTGCATCAGCACAACAGACGTGCATCAACACAACAGACGTGCATCAACACAACAGACGTGCATCAACACAACAGACGTGCATCAACACAACAGACGTGCATCAACACAACAGACGTGCATCAACACAACAGACGTGCATCAACACAACAGACGTGCATCAACACAACAGACGTGCATCAACACAACAGACGTGCATCAGCACAACAGACGTGCATCAACACAACAGACGTGCATCAACGCAACAGACGTGCATCAACACAACAGACGTGCATCAGCACAACAGACGTGCATCAGCACAACAGACGTGCATCAGCACAACAGACGTGCATCAGCACAACAGACGTGCATCAACACAACAGACGTGCATCAACACAACAGACGTGCATCAGCACAACAGACGTGCATCAACACAACAGACGTGCATCAACACAACAGACGTGCATCAACACAACAGACGTGCATCAGCACAACAGACGTGCATCAACACAACAGACGTGCATCAGCACAACAGACGTGCATCAGCACAACAGACGTGCATCAACACAACAGTCGTGCATCAACAAAATAGATGTGCATCAACACAACAGACATGCATCAGCACAACAGACGTGCATCAACACAACAGACGAGCATCAACACAACAGACGAGCATCAACACAACAGACGAGCATCAACACAACACAACACAACACAACACAACACAACACAACACAAGACGTTTTCATTTTCTACGATCAAACCTGATTATCATCAGTTCTTCAGACACGGGATCACCCCTATGGATTTAGCTCTTCCTCTTAAAACTGAGCAACAACAAAAATAATTAACATTTATTTTCTCTTTTATTAGTCCTTATTTTCTCTTTTATTTTCTCTTTTGTTACGTCTTTATTTCCTCTTTTATTTTCTCTATTAATAATAATAATAGAAAATGATGTAATGTCATGCATAATTCGTGAGAGGAAAAAATAGTTGGTTGGGAAAACGTAAGGAAGGAGAGGCAAGCACCATGGTTGGCCCCTTGAGGAGAGGCCACGACACTGACGTAAACGGTGAGGAAGCAAACACCGTCCTGGCACCGGGGTCTCCAAGCCAAGCCAAGACTCCTTACTGGAATACAGATGAGATAAAGAAAAGAAGGCTCGTTACGAGAGGGAAAACTGGCGTCTTAGACATGGTGATGGAGGGGGGGGGAGGGAAGAGTGAGGGGAGGGAGAGGAGAGAAAGAGAGAGAGGGAGGAGGGAGGGTAGTGAATGATGGGTAGTGGATGTTGAGTATGTGTACTGTGGGAGAGACGTGGGAGGGGGTATTTGGGCAGGAAGTAGGACTGGATGGATGGAGTTAGGTGACTCGAGTTAAGTAAGTTTATTCAGGTATACACACATACTTACATAGATTATCATACATAGCAACATATGTGTAGAGAACCTGGAATAACCCAAAAAAAAGTCAGTGACTTATTTCTATTGCGGTTCTTTTAATACCTTATTATTTTACTATAAAGGAGATAATATGTTATTTTTATACTATAAAGGAGATAATATCTTGTTATTATATTATAAATGAGATATATTAGGAATAAGGTAAAATGAGTTACTTATATTTACATGTGTGTTACCTAAAAAAAAAAAAAAATCATTCTCCTCCCTTTCTGTAGCTACATTCATCATGCACCTTTTGCCACTCTTCTTGAACTGGTTCATGCTATGACTGACTTTGACATGTGCAGGCAGTCTTTTCCATTATTTTATTGCTGTACAACAAAAGGTGTTTGAAGCCTGGCCACTGACTGTGGGTACTACAAAGTTGTGTTCTCTCCCCCTAGTACTATGATTGCTTTGGTTCTCAGCCTTGACAAAATTGACAGCAAGATATTCTGGACACTGTGAGCAATTTTATAAACTTGATTTAACTTCAGCTGTTTTACCCTGTCTTCAACATTCAGCATATCCAGATAGAGACAGATAGAGATAGACACACATAGTAAAAGAGAGCGCTCCAAGGAACTGGAGTAACATCCCTCTTTCCTCCCTTTCCGACATTTCAACACCCTTCCTTCCTGCATCGGGGAAATTACCAACAAAACTCGTGGCTGTCTTCAAGAGGAACCAAGAACAGTTCCTCAGGTCAGTTCCTGACCAGCCTAGGCCTAGCCTGCGACGGGACCGCGGAGGGGGGTTGACCCCCGAAAACATCCTTTAGGTATCCTTCAGGACCATGCCTGATTACCTCTCATTCCCCTTATAGTGAATGCCCTGTAATATATGGCTGTAGTGTGTCACGTTGAGTATAATACAACAACAATAATATATTCTCACTGTGAAATTATAAAGGGTGTTTCACTCGTAGGAGTGAATAAAGAATACAAAAGTGAAGACAGGAATACAGAAACAAGTGAACAATGTTTAGCAAACCAACGCGATTACATATTGAATAAGTAGAAACGAAGTGAACATGGGTGTCAGTGTGAAGGGTTACACAACGTTGTGTTAGTGGCTCAGAGCTCAGGTTCTACGTTGTGTTAGTGGCTCAGAGCTCAGGTTCAACGTTGTGTTAGTGGCTCAGAGCTCAGGTTCTACGTTGTGTTAGTGGCTCAGAGCTCAGGTTCTACGTTGTGTTAGTGGCTCAGAGCTCAGGTTCTACGTTGTGTTAGTGGCTCAGAGCTCAGGTTCAACGTTGTGTTAGTGGCTCAGAGCTCAGGTTCAAAGTTGTGTTAGTGGCTCAGAGCTCAGGTTCAACGTTGTGTTAGTGGCTCAGAGCTCAGGTTCTACGTTGTGTTAGTGGCTCAGAGCTCAGGTTCAACGTTGTGTTAGTGGCTCAGAGCTCAGGTTCAACGTTGTGTTAGTGGCTCAGAGCTCAGGTTCTACGTTGTGTTAGTGGCTCAGAGCTCAGGTTCAACGTTGTGTTAGTGGCTCAGAGCTCAGGTTCAACGTTGTGTTAGTGGCTCAGAGCTCAGGTTCAACGTTGTGTTAGTGGCTCAGAGCTCAGGTTCTACGTTGTGTTAGTGGCTCAGAGCTCAGGTTCAACGTTGTGTTAGTGGCTCAGAGCTCAGGTTCAACGTTGTGTTAGTGGCTCAGAGCTCAGGTTCAACGTTGTGTTAGTGGCTCAGAGCTCAGGTTCAACGTTGTGTTAGTGGCTCAGAGCTCAGGTTCTACGTTGTGTTAGTGGCTCAGAGATCAGGTTCTACGTTGTGTTAGTGGCTCAGAGCTCAGGTTCAACATTGTGTTAGTGGCTCAGAGCTCAGGTTCAACGTTGTGTTAGTGGCTCAGAGCTCAGGTTCAACGTTGTGTTAGTGGCTCAGAGCTCAGGTTCAACGTTGTGTTAGTGGCTCAGAGCTCAGGTTCAAAGTTGTGTTAGTGGCTCAGAGGTCAGGTTAAACGTTGTGTTAGTGGCTCAGAGCTCAGGTTCAACGTTGTGTTAGTGGCTCAGAGCTCAGGTTCAACGTTGTGTTAGTGGCTCAGAGCTCAGGTTCAATGTTGTGTTAGTGGCTCAGAGCTCAGGTTCAACGCTGTGTTAGTGGCTCAGAGCTCAGGTTCAACGTTGTGTTAGTGGCTCAGAGCTCAGGTTCAACGCTGTGTTAGTGGCTCAGAGCTCAGGTTCTACGTTGTGTTAGTGGCTCAGAGCTCAGGTTCTACGTTGTTTTAGTGGCTCAGAGCTCAGGTTCTACGTTGTGTTAGTGGCTCAGAGCTCAGGTTCTACGTTGTTTTAGTGGCTCAGAGCTCAGGTTATACGTTGTGTTAGTGGCTCAGAGCTCAGGTTCTACGTTGTGTTAGTGGCTCAGAGCTCAGGTTCTACGTTGTGTTAGTGGCTCAGAGCTCAGGTTCTACGTTGTGTTAGTGGCTCAGAGCTCAGGTTCTACGTTGTGTTAGTGGCTCAGAGCTCAGGTTCATCGTTGTGTTAGTGGCTCAGAGCTCAGGTTCAACGTTGTGTTAGTGGCTCAGAGCTCAGGTTCTACGTTGTGTTAGTGGCTCAGAGCTCAGGTTCAACGTTGTGTTAGTGGCTCAGAGCTCAGGTTCTACGTTGTGTTAGTGGCTCAGAGCTCAGGTTCTACTTTGTGTTAGTGGCTCAGAGCTCAGGTTCTACGTTGTGTTAGTGGCTCAGAGCTCAGGTTCAACGTTGTGTTAGTGGCTCAGAGCTCAGGTTCTACGTTGTGTTAGTGGCTCAGAGCTCAGGTTCTACGTTGTGTTTGTGGCTCAGAGCTCAGGTTCTACGTTGGTGTTAGTGGCTCAGAGCTCAGGTTCTACGTTGTGTTAGTGGCTCGGAGCTCAAGGTCAACGTTGTGTTAGTGGCTCAGAGCTCAGGTTCAACGTTGTGTTAGTGGCTCAGAGCTCAGGTTCAACGTTGTGTTAGTGGCTCAGAGCTCAGGTTCTACGTTGTGTTAGTGGCTCAGAGCTCAGGTTCAACGCTGTGTTAGAGGCTCAGAGCTCAGGTTCAACGTTGTGTTAGTGGCTCAGAGCTCAGGTTCAACGTTGTGTTAGTGGCTCAGAGCTCAGGTTCAACGTTGTGTTAGTGGCTCAGAGCTCAGGTTCAACGTTGTGTTAGTGGCTCAGAGCTCAGGTTCTACGTTGTGTTAGTGGCTCAGAGCTCAGGTTCAACGCTGTGTTAGAGGCTCAGAGCTCAGGTTCAACGTTGTGTTAGTGGCTCAGAGCTCAGGTTCAACGTTGTGTTAGTGGCTCAGAGCTCAGGTTCTACGTTGTGTCAGTGGCTCAGAGCTCAGGTTCTACGTTGTGTTAGTGGCTCAGAGCTCAGGTTCAACGTTGTGTTAGTGGCTCAGAGCTCAGGTTCTACGTTGTGTTAGTGGCTCAGAGCTCAGGTTCTACGTTGTGTTAGTGGCTCAGAGCTCAGGTTCAACGTTGTGTTAGTGGCTCAGAGCTCAGGTTCAACGTTGTGTTAGTGGCTCAGAGCTCAGGTTCAACGTTGTGTTAGTGGCTCAGAGCTCAGGTTCAACGTTGTGTTAGTGGCTCAGAGCTCAGGTTCAAAGTTGTGTTAGTGGCTCAGAGGTCAGGTTAAACGTTGTGTTAGTGGCTCAGAGCTCAGGTTCAACGTTGTGTTAGTGGCTCAGAGCTCAGGTTCAACGTTGTGTTAGTGGCTCAGAGCTCAGGTTCAATGTTGTGTTAGTGGCTCAGAGCTCAGGTTCAACGCTGTGTTAGTGGCTCAGAGCTCAGGTTCAACGTTGTGTTAGTGGCTCAGAGCTTAGGTTCAACGCTGTGTTAGTGGCTCAGAGCTCAGGTTCTACGTTGTGTTAGTGGCTCAGAGCTCAGGTTCTACGTTGTGTTAGTGGCTCAGAGCTCAGGTTCTACGTTGTGTTAGTGGCTCAGAGCTCAGGTTCTACGTTGTTTTAGTGGCTCAGAGCTCAGGTTCTACGTTGTGTTAGTGGCTCAGAGCTCAGGTTCTACGTTGTGTTAGTGGCTCAGAGCTCAGGTTCAACGTTGTGTTAGTGGCTCAGAGCTCAGGTTCTACGTTGTGTTAGTGGCTCCGCGCACAGGTTCTCCGTTGTGTTAGTGGCTCAGAGCTCAGGTTCATCGTTGTGTTAGTGGCTCAGAGCTCAGGTTCAACGTTGTGTTAGTGGCTCAGAGCTCAGGTTCTACGTTGTGTTAGTGGCTCAGAGCTCAGGTTCAACGTTGTGTTAGTGGCTCAGAGCTCAGGTTCTACGTTGTGTTAGTGGCTCAGAGCTCAGGTTCTACTTTGTGTTAGTGGCTCAGAGCTCAGGTTCTACGTTGTGTTAGTGGCTCAGAGCTCAGGTTCAACGTTGTGTTAGTGGCTCAGAGCTCAGGTTCTACGTTGTGTTAGTGGCTCAGAGCTCAGGTTCTACGTTGTGTTTGTGGCTCAGAGCTCAGGTTCTACGTTGGTGTTAGTGGCTCAGAGCTCAGGTTCTACGTTGTGTTAGTGGCTCGGAGCTCATGTTCAACGTTGTGTTAGTGGCTCAGAGCTCAGGTTCAACGTTGTGTTAGTGGCTCAGAGCTCAGGTTCAACGTTGTGTTAGTGGCTCAGAGCTCAGGTTCTACGTTGTGTTAGTGGCTCAGAGCTCAGGTTCAACGCTGTGTTAGAGGCTCAGAGCTCAGGTTCAACGTTGTGTTAGTGGCTCAGAGCTCAGGTTCAACGTTGTGTTAGTGGCTCAGAGCTCAGGTTCAACGTTGTGTTAGTGGCTCAGAGCTCAGGTTCAACGTTGTGTTAGTGGCTCAGAGCTCAGGTTCTACGTTGTGTTAGTGGCTCAGAGCTCAGGTTCAACGCTGTGTTAGAGGCTCAGAGCTCAGGTTCAACGTTGTGTTAGTGGCTCAGAGCTCAGGTTCAACGTTGTGTTAGTGGCTCAGAGCTCAGGTTCTACGTTGTGTCAGTGGCTCAGAGCTCAGGTTCTACGTTGTGTTAGTGGCTCAGAGCTCAGGTTCAACGTTGTGTTAGTGGCTCAGAGCTCAGGTTCTACGTTGTGTTAGTGGCTCAGAGCTCAGGTTCTACGTTGTGTTAGTGGCTCAGAGCTCAGGTTCTACGTTGTGTTAGTGGCTCAGAGCTCAGGTTCTACGTTGTGTTAGTGGCTCAGAGCTCAGGTTCTACGTTGTGTTAGTGGCTCAGAGCTCAGGTTCAACGTTGTGTTAGTGGCTCAGAACTCAGGTTCAATGTTGTGTTAGTGGCTCAGAGCTCAGGTTCAACGTTGTGTTAGTTGCTCAGAGCTCAGGTTCAACGTTGTGTTAGTGGCTCAGAGCTCAGGTTCAACGTTGTGTTAGTGGCTCAGAGCTCAGGTTCTACGTTGTGTCAGTGGCTCAGAGCTCAGGTTCTACGTTGTGTTAGTGGCTCAGAGCTCAGGTTCAACGTTGTGTTAGTGGCTCAGAGCTCAGGTTCTACGTTGTGTTAGTGGCTCAGAGCTCAGGTTCTACGTTGTGTTAGTGGCTCAGAGCTCAGGTTCTACGTTGTGTCAGTGGCTCAGAGCTCAGGTTCTACGTTGTGTTAGTGGCTCAGAGCTCAGGTTCAACGTTGTGTTATTGGCTCAGAGCTCAGGTTCTACGTTGTGTCAGTGGCTCAGAGCTCAGGTTCTACGTTGTGTTAGTGGCTCAGAGCTCAGGTTCAACGTTGTGTTAGTGGCTCAGAGCTCAGGTTCTACGTTGTGTTAGTGGCTCAGAGCTCAGGTTCTACGTTGTGTTAGTGGCTCAGAGCTCAGGTTCTACGTTGTGTTAGTGGCTCAGAGCTCAGGTTCTACGTTGTGTTAGTGGCTCAGAGCTCAGGTTCTACGTTGTGTTAGTGGCTCAGAGCTCAGGTTCAACGTTGTGTTAGTGGCTCAGAGCTCAGGTTCAAAGTTGTGTTAGTGGCTCAGAGCTCAGGTTCAACGTTGTGTTAGTTGCTCAGAGCTCAGGTTCAACGTTGTGTTAGTGGCTCAGAGCTCAGGTTCAACGTTGTGTTAGTTGCTCAGAGCTCAGGTTCAACTTTGTGTTAGTGGCTCAGAGCTCAGGTTCAACGTTGTGTTAGTGGCTCAGAGCTCAGATTCTATGTTGTGTTAGTGGCTCAGAGCTCAGGTTCTACGTTGTATTAGTGGCTCAGAGCTCAGGTTCAACGTTGTGTTAGTGGCTCAGAGCTCAGGTTCAACGTTGTGTTAGTGGCTCAGAGCTCAGGTTCAACGCTGTGTTAGTGGCTCAGAGCTCAGGTTCAACGTTGTGTTAGTGGCTCAGAGCTCAGGTTCAAAGTTGTGTTAGTGGCTCAGAGCTCAGGTTCAACGTTTTGTTAGTGGCTCATAGCTCAGGTTCAACGTTGTGTTAGGGGCTCAGAACTCAGGTTCAGCGTTGTGTTAGTGGCTCAGAACTCAGGTTCAACGTTGTGTTAGTGGCTCAGAGCTCAGGTTCAACGTTGTGTTAGTGGCTCAGAGCTCAGGTTCAACGTTGTGTTAGTGGCTCAGAGCTCAGGTTCTACGTTGTGTTAGTGGCTCAGAGCTCAGGTTCTACGTTGTGTTAGTGGCTCAGAGCTCAGGTTCAACGTTGTGTTAGTGGCTCAGAGCTCAGGTTCAACGTTGTGTTAGTGGCTCAGAGCTCAGGTTCTACGTTGTGTTAGTGGCTCAGAGCTCAGGTTCTACGTTGTGTTAGTGGCTCAGAGCTCAGGTTCTACGTTGTGTTAGTGGCTCAGAGCTCAGGTTCTACGTTGTGTTAGTGGCACAAAAATAGTGTTCACCTCCCTAGCAGCTGATAAACGGTACATGACCGGCGCATTTCTCACAAGATCTTATTTAAAACACTCTGACCAACGTTGTTTCTACTCTAGTCATGTAAATATGTATCTTCTTTCAATGTGTGTGTGTGTGTGTGTGTGTGTGTGTGTGTGTGTGTGTATGCGTGTGCGTGTGCGTGTGCGTGTGTGCGTGTGTGCGTGTGTGCGTGTGTGCGTGTGTGCGTGTGTGCGTGTGTGTGTGTGTGTGTGTGTGTGTGTGTGTGTGTGTGTGTGTGTGACTCAACAATCATTACAGTTGTGACCGGGTGTGGAAGTGTGAATTGCTCATTACACTATAATTTGTTCATGATTGTAGCCATGTATGAACGTAAGTAACCATTCTTACAGAATTCATTACCTTTTTAACTTGTGAGTTCATTACCTTTGTACCTAGTTCAGCTATCAAAACTTTGGGGTCCCAGTCCCTGGACCCATTATGTACCTCTGTAATCTGTAAATACCTTTGTAACTTGTCATGATTGTGACCAGACCTACCTGGAGATGATTACCTTTGTAAATTGTGAGTTCATTAGCTCTGTAACTTGCTCAGCTATCAAAACTTTGGAGTCCAGTCCCTGGACCAATTATGTACCTCTGTAATCTTTTGACTACCGCCCACAGGATGGGTATATGGTGACTACCGCCCACAGGATGGGTATATGGTGACTACCGCCCACAGGATGGGTATGTGGTGACTACCGCCCACAGGATGGGTATGTGGTGACTACCGCCCACAGGATGGGTATATGGTGACTACCGCCCACAGGATGGGTATGTGGTAACTACCGCCCACAGGATGGGTATGTGGTGACTACCGCCCACAGGATGGGTATGGGATGCATAATAAACATATTAAACTAACTATTAAACTAAAACTTTCAATATTGACACATGCGTCATGATCAACGTTGGCGATAATAATTCTCTTGGAGTTTAATACGACTTGGTCTAAGATAATTAAACAAAAAATTGACTTTGGAATTCAGGAAGTAAACTCTCTGGTCTCCTTCACCCGCGGTCTTTTTCCAGCCAAATATTATCTTCCTTTTGCCTTCCTCCTCTTTGCCCTGCCAAGAATATTTCCCTGCCAAGAATATTTCCCTGCCAAGGATATTTCCCCGCCAAGGACGTTTCCTTGGTTCTTCTCCTTGCCAAGGATCGTCTCTGGGCCTTCGTTTCCCCTGCCACGGATCTTTCCCTGGCCTCCTTTCCCCCGCCGAGGATCTTCTCCGGTATTTACCGGCATTAGAAATTCTGACTCAGGCGGAATTGACTGTAATTCATTCCGTTTGTGGACGATGGAACTCAATGTCTAATTAAGACCGTTGGGGTGACGGAGGCGGGAGGGATCCCGGGGATTGGTGGAGTCCCGCTGGAGGATGGGGTGAGATGGAGGGAGTAATATTGTTTTTTATTTCTTTCTCCATATTTTTCGTCTTTATTTTTTGTTAGTTTCTCTTTTCTCTTTTAACAATGCTTATATTTCTCTCTCTCTCTCTCTCTCTCTCTCTCTCTCTCTCTCTCTCTCTCTCTGTCTCTGTCTCTGTCTCTGTCTGTCTCTCTCTCTCTCTCTCTCTCTCTCTCTCTCTCTCTCTCTCTCAGGTTATGTAGAATGTCAGGACATAGCGCAGTAATTCTCAGCCTTAAAGCAATATTGAGACATCAATATTATTATTATTCCGAAGAAAAGACATGTACGAGTTGGTCTTTCTTCTGGTCAATAACTAACAGTACTTACGAAGTTTCCCGTAATTCAGTAAAAGACGGTGTAGAGGGAGCTGTTCGTGCTCCTGCTGCTTAACAGATGGCGTTGTATACACACAGATTCCTACAACCAGGGTATATAAACCCACTGGTGAATATCTGTGTATATTACGGGTCGCAGGGGCGTTGACCCCGAACCCCCCTCCAGGTATACTTCTGGTAGTCATTGAGTTTGTCATAATCCCTATTTCAAGAATTAAAATTTTCATGTATAAGCTTACTATTGTAGTGTTCCTGTTAACAAATAAAGTTTTTTATGAGACTTCCGGTGTTGTTGCGGGTCAATAGACAGGTAATGTTTCTATTGCTCAGTAGATGGTGTCACGTGTATTTGCAGCAGTGCTGCTGTTGGCCAATAGATGGCATTATGTAGGAGACTACTAGTGCTGGTGTTGGCCAATAGATGGAGTTATACAGGAGACTATTAGTGCTTCTGCTGGTAAAGAGATGGTATTACTTACGAGACAGGTAGTGGTCAATGCTCGGTGTCATGTGTATCTGCAGTAGTCCTGCAGTTGGTCAGTAGATGGCATGAAGGAGAACACTAGTGTAGTCTTTGGCCAAAAGATGGTGTTATATGGGAAACTTCTAATGTTCCCTCTGGTCAATAAAAGGCGCTGCTTTAAAAAAACAAAAAGAAAAAGCCTGAATTACCAAATGGCTTTAGCAACATAATTTATGAGAGTAGCTGCAGCCTACAAATGTACAATTGTTTTTCCTTTTTTTGCATTATTCTCTGGGCATTGTGTTGCCTCTGTGCAATGGTGCAAGAGTCACTAAATTCCTCAGATAACAAATACAGCGTCGGTGGGAGTGAAAAGAATCGCAGATATGAACCTCAGCGGGACCAGCGTACCTCGCTCTTGCCACATCACTGTCAAGTAAATATAGCTGAAAGGTGCTCCAAAATTTTCTCTTTGCTTGCAGTGACCACTGTAAGAGAGAGAGAGAGAGAGAGAGAGAGAGAGAGAGAGAGAGAGAGAGAGAGAGAGAGAGAGAGAGAGAGAGAGAGAGAGAGAGGGAAAGAAAGAAGGATGGAGAAGGAATTTTAATGAGAATCTCAGTGACTGCAGAATATATCTGGGATTACCATTTTTACTTAGTTATACCAGGGTTATCCTTCTTGTCTCCCGCTCTCAGAATTCAGGTTATCATTTCAAAATATGGTTTCCAATTTGGCCATTTGCACTAGCATTATTTTTCTTTATCTTTCATATATTCTTTTCTCTGTAACCCATGTTTTAATATATTACAATTTTAGTCGAATAATAGTGGCGAATATATATATATATATATATATATATATATATATATATATATATATATGTCGTGCCGAATAGGCAGAACTTGCGATCTTGGCTTAAATAGCAACGCTCATCTTGCCATATAGGACAAGTGAAAATTTGTGTATGCAATAATTTCGCCAAAATCATTCTGATCCTAACGAAAAAAATATATTTGATTGTGTTTGTTTAGTATTAAATTACTGTAAACGCGTTTAAAATATATTTAGTTGGATTAGGCTAAAATAAATTGCTCTTGTTATAATAAGGTTAGGTAAGTTTTCTAAGATTCTTTTGGTGCAAAATTAAAAATTTTTACATTAACATTCATGAAAAAAATATATCTTTAAACGTATAAGAGAAAATTTTAGAAAGGATTTAATTTTAAATGAGTTCTTGCTAACTGACCAGTTTTACATATTCGGCACGACATATATATATATATATATATATATATATATATATATATATATATATATATATATATATATATATATGTCGTGCCGAATATGTAAAACTGGTCAATTAGCAAGAACTCATTTAAAATTAATTCTTTTCTGAAATTTCCTCTTATACGTTTAAAGATATATTTTTTCATTAATGTTAATGTAAAAATTTATAATTTTGCACCAAAAGAATCTTAGAAAACTTACCTAACCTTATTATAACAAGAACAATTTATTTTAGCCTAACCCAACTAAATATATTTTAGATTTGTTTACAATAATTTAATACTAAACAAACACAGTGAAATATATTTTTTTTCGTTAGGTTCAGAATGATTTTGGCGAAATTATTGCATACACAAATTTTCGCTTGTCCTATATGGCAAGATGAGCGTTGCTATTTAAGCCAAGATCGCAAGTTCTGCCTATTCGGCACGACATATATATATATATATATATATATATATATATATATATATATATATATATATATATATATATATATATTTTATTTCCACTGTGGTCCTTCGATCTTGTCCCCAGGATGCCACCCAAACCATTCGACTAACACCCAGGCACCTACTTACTGCTAGGTGAACCAGGACAGCAGGTGTAAGGATACATGCCCAGCGCTTCCACCCACGGACACTCAGTGTGAGGCGAGAGTGTTGTCAACCAAGCCACGGAATAAGATAAGATAAGATAAGCTTTCGTTCGGATTTTTAACCCCGGAGGGTTAGCAACCCAGGATAACCCAAGAAAATCAGTGCGTCATCGAGGACTGTCTAACTTATTTCCATTGGGGTCCTTAATCTTGTCCCCCAGGATGCGACCCCGGGCCCTCCGTGTGTGAAGCGGGAGCTTTAGCCACCAGGCCACAGTAGTGTCATTGTTCTTGTGGACTGCATCAGCGTTAATATTTTGAAGCCAATAAAACAGGGCATTAATTGACTCTTGTATTTTGTAAAACTCACCAAGAATAAAAAAAAATGAAACCAATCAGAAGAGGCTTTCTCTCATCTTACGGATTCCGACTGGTAACTCACTCAGCTCACACACTGAGGTCCATGGTTCGATCCCCTGTGCGGATGAAATCATTAGGGCGTGTTTCATTAAGACACCTGCTCTCCCTGTTCACCTAGCAGTAAAATACGTACCTGGGTGTTAGTTAACTGGTGTGGGTCTCATCCTGGGGACAAAATTAACCTTATTTGCATGAAATGCTCTGCATAACCAGGGGCTTTCTGTATAGTATGTCATTGATGTCAGCTATGGTCTGTATAAGTTTATCATGTACTTGTAGAAATAAAGATTATTATTATTATTATTATTATTATTATTATTATTATTATTATTATTATTATTATTTAGTATGATGACAAATTTGTCTGCATATAAACTTAATTTAATGAGTCCTATCTTGTCCATGTATTTCTAATAGGAAATATAACCATAATTTTTAAAGTAGTAGAGGGGTAAGCCAGCGGAAGGCCTCGGTCAGATTACCAAAAGCTCCAGTGACGAGTCATATGACTAAGACAAACCTTACCTAACCTTACCTATGTTGTCAATGCGATGCAGCAGCCATTAAATATTGAAGCCATTCAAAAGATATAAACTCAAATATATTTAATGTGATTTAACGAGAATAAAAATTCCTTAGACATAACATTGGCAGATGTGCACTTGAATTTCACCCTCCGTCGTCGTCAAAACAGGAGGCGTCTTTTGTTCGAACGTTTGAAGCCAAGCAGCAGAAGATTTTGGAAGTTATCAGAGCCATTACAGGAAGCTAAGAATGGGTTCTAGAACCTTCGTCATCGGGCACCTTTACATGCCAGTTGTTCCAAGATTTTTGCCATGGTTATCGTAATTCAGAAAATTATATTTAGGCACAGGTACACATTAGTACCATTATCACACATAGTGTAAAATAATAATAATAATAATAATAATAATAATAATAATATTTTTTCTACAGGTACATGTATAAGGTACACAGTCCTAGCTGACATCAATGACATACTACTATATAGAAAGTAGCTTATTATGCAGAGCATTTCGGGCAAATTAGGTCAGTTTTGTCCCAGGATGCGACCCACACCAGTCGACTAACACCCAGGTACCCATCGTCATCGGGCACCTTTACATGCCAGTTGTTCCAAGATTTTTGCCATGGTTATCGTAATTCAGAAAATTATATTTAGGCACAGGTACACAGTAGTACCATTATCATACATAGTGTAAAATAATAATAATAATAATAATAATAATAATAATAATAATAATAATATTTTTTCTACAGGTACATGTATAAGGTACACAGTCCTAGCTGACATCAATGACATACTACTATATAGAAAGTAGCTTATTATGCAGAGCATTTCGGGCAAATTAGGTCAGTTTTGTCCCAGGATGCGACCCACACCAGTCGACTAACACCCAGGTACCCATTTTACACTGATGGGCGAAGAAGGACGGCAGGTGTTTGTAGTGATACTGGTCCTGTGGGGAGCAGCAGCAGGATAATACTGCACCACCTCTTGGGGCCCTTAACAACAACAACAGTTTGGTGTGTGTCATGGGCGCCAACACATGGTGTGTGATTCTCTCCTACTATATCCATTTATCAGTGATGCAGATTACATGGTGAGTTTAAATATGTGGCCTGTAGTTATAACTTTTCTCTTGACATATGCAAGACATCACCATCCCTGTAGAAGCCATTATTAGATGTACTAGTCATTATATTTTGTTGTTGCAGAAGTACTATGTAGATTCTATGTTCAATAAAGCCTAGAGATAAGGCCTGTGTTTCTATCACAACAGTGTTTTATGGAAACACGTCCTAATGTTTACCAGCCGTACCGGAGACTCGAACTCCGGACTTCAGTGTGTGAGAAACCATACCCCCGGCCGGGATTGAACCCGCGGTCATAGAGTCTCAAAACTCCAGCCCGTCGCGTTAGCCACTAGACCAGCTAGCCACAATAAGATTCAGTGTGTGAGCTGAGTGCGCTAGTGATCCAGCTACGGGACACCTGACCTAGGATAACCAAAAAAAATCGATCGGACGAGGCATTCTTGTGCTACAAGCAAAATGAAAGCGAAAAGTTTGAGGAACGAAAACAAAAGAAAAAATCCACCAACGATTTAAGGTCCCCCTTTAAGTATACTTAATAACCTGTGATCCCCAGAAAGTCAAATTCTTTTTCGTTGGAATCTGTATAGGCTCAAAGGGTTACTGATGACCATCCTTGCATAAGTCAGCTTTGTGTATGCGGATGACGCACTGACTTTCTTGGGTTATCTTGGGTGGCTAACCTTCCGGGGTTAAAAATACGAACAAAATCTAATTTTGTCTTACATATGAAGGATCTTCTACGTTTGATATAGTTTACGTTTAAAAGTTTACAGAAAACTTTGACAAGAAGTATTCATAGAAAATGTAAGTTGATTCAGTGGCTAACTAAACTTTCTTATTGTCTTGTAGCTATTAGTAAGTAAGTTTATTTAGCCACAGGTACACATAAGTACAATTATCAGAGGAGTTAGTAACCCAGGCAGTGTGGCTTAGTACCGTTGGTGTGCATAGTACCTCACTAACTTCCAAATACCTGGAATATAGAATCAAGTACCAGGAATATAGAATCTGGTACTTGGAATTTAGAATCAGGTAGTACTTGGAATATGGAATCATGTACCTGGAATATAGAATCAGGTACCTGGAATAAAGAATTAGTTACATGTAATAAAGAATTAGGTGCCTGTAATAAAGAATCAGATACCTGGAATAAAGAATTAGGTACCTGGAATTAATAGTCAGGTACCTGGAATAAAGAATCAGGTACCTGGAATAAAGAATCAGGTAACTGGAATAAAGAATTAGGTACCTGGAATAAAGAATTAGGTACCTGGAACAAAGAATTAGGTACCTGGAATTAATAGTCAGGTACCTGGAATAAAGAATCAGGTACCTGGAATAAAGAATCAGGTAACTGGAATAAAGAATTAGGTACCTGGAATTAATAGTCAGGTACCTGGAATAAAGAATCAGGTACCTGGAATAAAGAATCAGGTAACTGGAATAAAGAATTAGGAACCTGGAATTAATAGTCAGGTACCTGGAATAAAGAATCAGGTACCTGGAATAAAGAATCAGGTAACTGGAATAAAGAATTAGGTACCTGGAATAAAGAATTAGGTACCTGGAATAAAGAATTAGGTACCTGGAATAAAGAATTAGGTACTTGGAATAAAGAATCTTTTAATACAACCTCTCGCCCACTGCTGGGCTTTATTAATTATTAAAAGTAATCTCAGTTACCACTTTTTTTATTTCCAGTTTTTTGGTTTATATACAGATCAGTTTTAGAGGCCAAGAGCTGTTGTGCTACCTCAGTTCATTTCAAAACCCAGCAACGTCCTCCCAGGATGCTACCCAAACCACTCGGTTAACATCCAGGTAAGTACTTTTGTCAGCTTTTGCCGTCATCTGACTTCCAGGTCACTGTTACTGTCAGTCCTTAATCCTCACATTGTCTTAAGTATGGTTAATATAATTAACCAGAGTAATTATCCTAGGCCACAGTTTAATCACTCAACTGGCTGCGCATCTTTGGCAACCATGACTTGGCCACTTATGACTTTGTTAAGGACTCGGTTGCTCTCATCTCAACTAAAAGTAACTAATTGCGAGTTTTCTTGATCATGCAGCAGAATTTTAGAGCATCAAGATTTGCTTTAGGGGCGGGACTAAAAAATAATGAGTACTTCTTAGTAGTGGAGGAGATAAGGACAATATTTAAAGCCAGCAGGGCCATACTTTATTGGCCCAGCAGATAAAGGGGCATTAACATACTTTCTTACACACTATACAGATTACAAAGCTTATAGTCAGATTGTATCTCAGGTGCATAATGTGTGCGTATGTGTGTACTCACCTATTTGTGGTTGCAGGGGTCGAGTCATAGCTTCTGGCCCCGGCTCTTCACTGATTGTTACTAGGTCCTCTCTCTCCCTGCTCCATGAGCTTTATCATACCTCGCCTTAAAACTATGTATGGTTCCCGCCTCCACTACTTCACTTTCTAGGCTATTCCACGGTCTGACTACTCTATGACTGAAGAAATACTTCCTAATATCCCTTTGATTCATCTGAGTCTTCAACTTCCAATTGTGACCTCTTGTTTCTGTGTCCCCTCTCTGGAACATCCCGTCTTTGTCCACCTTGTCTATTTTGTGCAGTATTTTATATGTCGTTATCATGTCTCCCCTGACCCTCTTGTCCTCCAGTGTCGTCAGGCCGATTTCCCTCAACCTTTCTTCGTAGAACAATCCCCTTAGCTCTGGGACTAGTCTTGTTGCATACCTTTGCACTTTCTCTAATTTCTTGACGTGCTTGACCAGGTGTGGATTCCAAACTGGTGATGCATACTCCAGTATGGGCCTGACGTAAATGGTATACAGAGTCTTGAGCGATTCCTTACTGAGGTATCGGAATGCTATCCGTAGGTTAGCCAGACGCCCGTATGCTGCAGCAGTTATCTGATTGATGTGCGCCTCAGGAGATATGCTCGGTGTTATACTTACCCCCAGATCTTTTTCCATGAGTGAGGTTTGCAGTCTTTGGCCATCTAGACTATATTGTGTCTGCGGTCTTCTTTTCCCTTCCCCAATCTTCATGACTTTGCATTTGGCAGGATTAAACTCAAGGAGCCAATTGCTGGACCAGGCTTGTAGCCTGTCCAGGTCTCTTTGTAGTCCTGCCTGATCCTCGTCCGATTTGATTCTTCTCATTAACTTCACATCATCTGCAAACAAGGATACTTCTGAGTCTATCCCTTCCGTTGTGTGTGTGTGTGTGTGTGTGTGTGTGTGTGTGTGTGTGTGTGTGTGTGTGTGTGTGTGTGTGTGTGTGTGTGTGTGTGCTCACCTAATTGTAATCACCTAATTGTGGTTGCAGGGGTCGAGACTCAGCTTCTGACCCCGCCTCTTCACTGATCGCTACTAGGTCCTCTCCCTCTCTGCTTCCTGAGCTTTGTCATACCTCTTCTTAAAACTATGTATGGTTCCTGCCTCCACTACTTCACTTGCTAGGCTATTCCACTTCCTGGCGACTCTATGACTGAAGAAATACTTCCTAACGTCCCTGTGACTCGTCTGAATCTTCAGCTTCCAGTTGTGTGTCCCCTCTCTGGAACATCCTATCTCTGTCCACCTTGCCTATTCCCCGCAGTATCTTGTATGTCGTTATCATGTCTCCCCTGATCCTTCTGTCCTCCAGTGTCGTCAGTCCGATTTCCCTTAACCTTTCCTCGTACGACATTTCCCTGAGCTCTGGGACTAGCCTTGTTGCAAACTTTTGTACTTTCTCTAACTTCCTTGACGTGCTTGACCAGGTGTGGGTTCCAGACTGGTGCTGCATACTCCAGTATGGGCCTAACATACACAGTGTACAGTGTCTTGAACGATTCCTTATTTAGGTATCGGAACGCTATTTTCAGGTTTGCCAGGCGCCCGTATGCTGCAGCAGTTATTTGGTTGATGTGTGCCTCCGGTGACGTGCTCGGTGTTATGGTCACCCTAAGATCTTTCTCCCTGAGTGAGGTCTGTAGTCTTTGTCCACCTAGCCTATACTCTGTCTGCGGTCTTCTTTGCCCCTCCCCAATCTTCATGACTTTGCATTTGGCAGGGTTGAATTCGAGAAGCCAGTTTCTGGACCACGTCTCCAGCCTGTCCAGGTCTCTTTGCAGTCCTGCCTCATCCTCATCACATTTAATTCTTCTCATCAGCTTCACATCATCTGCGAATAGGGACACTTCAGAGTCTATTCCTTCCATCATGTCATTCACATATATCAAAAATAGCACTGGTCCTAGAACTGACCCCTGTGGGACCCCGCTCGTCATAGGCGCCCACTGTGATACCTCTTCACGTACCATGACTCGTTGTTGCCTCCCTGTCAGGTATTCCCTGATCCATTGCAGTGCCCTCTCTGTTATATGCGCCTGATCCTCCAGCTTCTGCACTAATCTCTTGTGGGGAACTGTGTCGAAGGCCTTCCTGCAGTCTAGGAAAACGCAGTCAACCCATCCTTCTCTCTCGTGTCTTACTTCTGTTACCTTGTCATAAAACTCCAGAAGGTTTGTGACACAGGATTTGCCTTCCATGAAGCCATGCTGGTTTTCATTTATAATCTTGTTCCATCCCAGATGTTCCACCACTCTCCTCCTGATAATCTTCTCCATGACTTTGCACACAATACATGTCAGAGACACAGGTCTGTAGTTTAGTGCCTCATTTCTGTTTCCTTTCTTAAATATGGGGACTACATTTGCTGTCTTCCATTTCTCAGGTAGTTGCCCAGTTTCAAGGGATGTGTTGAAGACTGTGGTTAGAGGCACGCACAGCATCTCTGCTCCTTCTCTAAGGACCCATGGGGAGAAGTTGTCCGGTCCCATCGCCTTTGAGGTATCAAGGTCACTTAGCAGCTTCTGCACCTCCTCCTCGTTTGTTCGTATGTCATCCAACACTTGTTGGTATATTCCCTCTTGATGTTCCCTTCTGTGCTGTCTTCCCAGAGCCCATCCTGTCTCTACTGTAAAAACTTCCTTAAATCTCCTGTTTAGCTCCTCACATGCCTCCTGATCATTTCTTGTGAGTTCTCCACCTTCTGCCCTCAGTCTGATCACCTGGTCTTTGACTGTTGTCTTCCTCCTGATGTGGCTATGCAACAGTATCGGGTCAGTGTGTGTGTGTGTGTGTGTGTGTGTACTCACCTAACTGTACTCACCTAATTGTGGTTGCAGGGGTCGAGACTCAGCTTCTGGCCCCGCCTCTTTACTGAGTGCTACTAGGTCCCCTCTCTCCCTACTCCATGAGCTTTATCGTGCCTCATCTTAAAGCTATGTATGGAACCTGTCTCCACTGTGTGTATATATGTGTGTGTGTGTGTGTGTGTGTGTGTTTGTACTCACCTAGTTGTGGTTGCAGGGGTCGATTCACAGCTCCTTGCCCAACCTCTTCACTTTTAGCTACTAGGTCACTCTTCCTCCTCCATGAGCTTTATCATACCTCTTCTTAATGCTGAGTATGGATCCTGCCTCCACTACATCACTTCCCAACCTATTCCACTTCCTGACAACCCTTTGACTGAAGAAATACTTCCTGACATCTCTTTGATTCATCTGAGTCTTCAACTTCCAATTGTGACCCTTTGTTGCTGTGTCCCATCTCTGGAAAATCCTGTCTCTGTCCACCTTGTCAATTCCTCTCAGTATTTTATTTATCGTTGTCATATCCCCTCTATCTCTCCTGCACTCCAGTGTCGTCAGGTCGATTTCCCTTAACTTCTCCTCGTAGGACAGGCCTTTTAGCTCCGGGATTAGTCTTGTTGCAAACATTTGCACTTTCTCTAATTTCCTTACGTGCTTGGCTAGGTGTGGGTTCCAAACTGGTGTGTGTGTGTGTGTGTGTGTGTGTACTCACCTAGTTGTACTCACCTAGTTGAGGTTGCGGGGGTCGAGTCCGAGCTCCTGGCCCCGCCTTTTCACTGATCGCTACTAGGTCACTCTCCCTGAGCCGTGAGCTTTATCATACCTCTGCTTAAAGCTATGTATGGATCCTGCCTCCACTACATCGCTACATCGTGTGTGTGTGTGTGTGTGTGTGTGTGTGTGCGGTGGAATGGGAGTGGAAAGCATCCATTAAGACACGCACGTGTCCGGGTAATTGTGATGTACAACGAGACGTGTACATGGCAAAATACTTACATGCATCCACGAGTACACGGCAGTGTGTGCCTTACTTCCACGAGCACACAAGCACGTGAAGCTAAACTTACATGTTTACATACTCAACTACACACACATACACACAAAGGAGACAAAGGAGATAGACAGACAGCTCTAAACTACAGAACAGTGTCATTGACATGCGTAGTATGCAAAGTCATGCAGATCATCAGAAGAGTGGTGGAGCACCTAGAAAGAAATGAGCTTATACACGACAACCAGCACGGTTTCAGGGAAGGGAAATCCTATGTCACCTACTACTGGAGTTTTACGACACTGTAATGGAAGAAGGCAAGAGAGAGAGAGAGAGAGGGTTGGGCATTTTCTTGGACTGTAAGAAGGTTTTCGATTCAGTTCCACACACAGTGCAAAAGCTGGAGGAGCAGGCAGGTATAACAGGAAAGGCATTGCAATGGAATACCTGACAGGAAGGCAACAACAAGTCATGGTACGTGACGAGGTGTCAGAGTGGGTGCCTGTAACGATCGGGGCTCCACAGGGGTCAGTCCTAGGGCCGGTGCTGTTTCTGGAATATGTGAATGACATAACAGAAGGGACAGATTAAGAGGTGTCCCTGTTTGCAGACAATGTGAAGCAGTTGCGAAGAATTTAATCGGATGAGGATCACGTAGGACTGCTAAGCGATCTGGATAGACTGCAAACCTGGTCCAACAACTGGCTCCTGGAGTTTAACTCCACCAAGTGAGAAGTCATGAAGACTGCGTAAGGTCAAAGAAGACCTCAAAAAGAGTACAAGCAAGAGGGCCAAAGACTGCAGCCCTCAGTCAAGGAAAAGGATATTGGAGCGAGTATAATACCGAGCACATCTCCTGAGGCGCACATCAACCAGATAACTGCTGCAGCATATGGGCTCCTGGCAAACCTAAGAATAGTGTTCCGATACCTCAGTAAGGAGTCGTTCAAACTCTATACACTATGTGCGTCAGGCCCATATTGGAGTATGCAGCACCAGTTTGGAACCCACACCTGGTCACGCACGTCAACAAATTAAAGAAAGTGCAAAGGTTTGCAACAAGACTAGTCCCAGAGCTAAAGGGAATGTCCTACGAGGAAAGGTTAAGGGAAATCGACCTGACGACATTGAAGGACAGGAAGGATAGGGACGACATGATAACGACATAAAATACTGCGAGGAATTGACAAGATGCATAGGGACAGGATGTTTCAGAGATGGGACACAGCAACAAGGGGTCCCAACTGGAAGTTGAAGACTCAGATGAGTCAAAGAGATGCTAGGCAGTATTTATTCAGTCTTAGAGCTGTCAGAAAGTGGAACAATCCGGTGAGTGATTTAGTGGAGGCAGGATCCATATATAATTTTAAGAAGAGATACAATAAAGTTCATGGAGCAGGGAGAGAGCGGACCTAGTAGCGACCAGTGAAGAGGCGGGGCCAGGAGCTATGAATCGACCCCTGCTACCACAAATAGGTGAGTACACAAACTGTCCCGTATTCACTATCATCTCGTGCTCCCCGCTCCTCCTCCCTCATTCTCACTGTATATTCAGTTCCAGCCCAGCTCTTTTAATAGACCTGTTGACACAGATGATCCAGGGCGCTTGAGTGTATAGTGCGTGTTCAGGAGAGAGCCTGACGCTTACCTATTTGTACTCTTCTATTTGCATTTACGGGGTCTAGTTTCAGCATGGGCCACGTCCGGGTTTACTCCCTCCTGGGCTCGTCAACCATGTCGTACCTATTCTTTAAATAAAATGCCTGCCTCCATCTCTCCTTCATCGAGGTCAGTCTCCTTCCTGACCAACCTAAAACTGGAGAAATATCACATTCCTGTTGTTCATCTGTGGCTGCAGCTTCCAGCTGTGCCCTTGTGTACCCATTTCCTCCTTTCTCACTACCAAACAAATTTTGCTGGTCCTCGGGTTCAAGACTCGTTCATTCCGTGAGAAATGTTCAATGATTTGTTAAGAAAGTTCTTCAAGCATTGACTTGGCTTAGACTACCTTATGCTCTGGTCCACTCGCCCAGGATGCCACCCACACCATAGGTGCCTTCCCCTATGTGCACAGGGGCAACAGGTGCAAGGGAACATGCCCAACATCTCTGCTCGTCCAGGGATCGAACCCGGATATTTCGGTTGTGAGAGTAATTCCATTCCGCTGAACCCTAAGCCACGAATTCATTTACGCGCATTCAATTTACTGGTAACTAATGATTCGTTTACATGGAATAAATGAGTCATTTACACAAGAGTGATTTATTGGTAACAAATTCAGTCTTTTTTAATTAAAGTATTTTTGACGCAACTCTCGTTAATTTCCACATAGTTAATTCGCCAGTAATAATAATAAGAATAATAATCATAATAATAATAAACTTTATTTCTCCTTGATACAACTTATAAAGACCATAGTTGACATCAATGACATACTATACAGAAAGTCCCTTGATGAATTAGACACATGTTCAGAACTTGGGTATCTATATTGAAGAAACGCTTCTCCACACAGTGGCTTCATCAGTCCTAAACAAAGAAGAATGGTGAAGATCAGAAAGAGTTTGAGGAAATCAGTCCCTCAACCTGGAGTCGATGTAATTAACCCATCAGTCTTTTCAAGATTGTCCCCAGGATGCGACCCACACCAGTCAACTAACCTATTTTACTGCTAGGTGAACATGGACAGCAGGTGTCTTCAAGGAAACACGTCCTGATGTTTTTACCCGTACTGGGGATCGAACCACAGACCTCAGTGTGTGAGATGAGTGCGCTAGCGATAACTGTGATAATTTTCACCGTAACTGTGATAACTTTCACCGTAACTGTGATAATTTTCACCGTAACTGTGATAACTTTCACCGTAACTGTGATAACTTTCACCGTAACTGTGATAACTTTCACCGTAACTGTGATAACTTTCACCGTAACTGTGATAACTTTCACCGTAACTGATAACTTTCACCGTAACTGTGATAACTTTCACCGTAACTGTGATAACTTTCACCGTAACAAATAATTATTTTTTTGCTAAGGTTACAATGTGTGATTTACATTCTATAAAATGTTAACAAAGAATGACAATAACACGCAGTAATATCTTTCACTGTAGCGGTGACATCTTTCACTGTAGCAGTGACATCTTTCACTGTAGCGGTGATATCTTTCACTGTAGCGGTGATATCTTTCACTATAGCGGTGATATCTTTCACTGTAGCGGTGATATCTTTCACTATATCGGTGATATCTTTCACTGTAGCGGTGATATCTTTCACTATAGCGGTTATATCTTTCACTGTAGCGGTGATATCTTTCACTATATCGGTGATATCTTTCACTATATCGGTGATATCTTTCACTGTAGCGGTGATATCTTTCACTGTAGCGGTGATATCTTTCACTATATCGGTGATATCTTTCACTGTAGCGGTGATATCTTTCACTGTAGCGGTGACATCTTTCACTGTAGCGGTGACATCTTTCACTGTAGCGGTGATATCTTTCACTGTAACTGTGTATTAGTCAGTCATGGGTCATGGGCTGACATACGGCCACATGTGCTAGTTAAAGACTCACTTCCGGAATATTATTTACCTCTGGCTGACAATATACCAAAGAAAATGGAGCTGCGTCAGCTGGTCAGCAGGGAACCACTTACCGTGAATAATTTGCTATTTCTCTCTTTTCGCTTACTTACAAAAATTAGCAATATTATATCTAAATATGAATTCATTAGACTTTAAAGACATATTTCAATGATATATAATTTTTAACATAAATCTAAACCTACTTTTTTCTCACTATTTGGGTCCCGTTTTCTATAATTAGGGATACTACTATTTTTCACTACCAGTGTGTGTACTCACCTATTTGTGCTCACCTATTTGTGTGTGTGTACTCACCTATTTGTACTCACCTATTTGTGGTTGCAGGGGTCGAGTCCTAGCTCCTGGCCCCGCCTCTTCACCGGTTGCTACTAGGCCCTCTCTCTCCCCGCTCCATGAGCTTTATCAAACCTCGTCTTTTTCTAGGCTATTCCACTGCCTTACAACTCTATGACTGAAGAAATACTTCCTACTATCTCTCTGACTCATTTGTGTCTTCAACTTCCAATTGTGGCCTCTTGTTTCTGTGTCCCCTCCCTGGAACATCCTGTCTTTGTCCACCTTGTCTATTCCACGCAGTATTTTATATGTCGTTATCACGTCTCCCCTGACCCTCCTGTCCTCCAGTGTGGTCAGGCCGATTTCCCTTAATCTTTCCTCATAGGACATTCCCCTTAGCTCTGGAACTAACCTTGTCGCAAACCTTTGTACTTTCTCTAGTTTCTTGACGTGCTTTATCAAGTGCGGGTTCCAAACAGGTGCTGCATACTCCAGTATGGGCCTGACATACACGGTGTACAGTGTCTTGAATGATTCCTTACTAAGGTATCGGAATGCTGTTCTCAGGTTTGCCAGGCGCCCATATGCTGCAGCGGTTATCTGATTGATGTGTGCTTCCGGAGACATGCTCGGTGTTATACTCACCCCAAGATCTTTCTCCTTGAGTGAGGTTTGCAGTCTTTGGCCACCTAGCCTATACTCTGTCTGTGGTCTTCTGTGCCCCTCCCCCATCTTCATGACTTTGCATTTGGCAGGATTAAATTCGAGAAGCCATTTGCTGGACCAGGTGTCCAGTCTGTCCAGGTCTCTTTGAAGTCCTGCCTGGTCCTCATCAGATTTAATTCTCCTCATTAACTTCACATCATCTGCAAACAGGGACACTTCTGAGTCTAACCCTTCCGTCATGTCGTTCACATATACCAAAAATAGCACTGGTCCTAGGACCGACCCCTGTGGGACCCCGCTCGTCACAGGTGCCCACTGTGATACATCATTACGTACCATGACTCGTTGTTGCCTCCCTGTCAGGTATTCTCTGATCCATTGCAGTGCCCTTCCTGTTATATGCGCCTGGTGCTCTAGCTTCTGCACTAATCTCTTGTGAGGAACTGTGTCAAAGGCCTTCTTGCAGTCCAAGAAGATGCAATCAACCCACCCCTCTCTCTCTTGTCTTACTTCTGTTATTTTATCATAAAACTCCAGAAGGTTTGTGACACAGGATTTGCCTTCCGTGAATCCGTGCTGGTTGGCATTTATACTCCTGTTCCGTTCCAGGTGCTCCACCACTCTCCTCCTGATAATCTTCTCCATAATTTTGCATACTATACACGTCAATGACACAGGTCTATAGTTTAGTGCCTCTTTTCTGTCTCCTTTTTTAAAAATGGGAACTACATTTGCCGTCTTCCATACCTCAGGTAGTTGCCCAGTTTCCAGGGATGTCTTGAAGATTGTGGTAAGTGGCACGCACAATATATCTGCTCCCTCTCTAAGGACCCACGGGGAGATGTTGTCTATTCCCATTGCCTTTGAGGTATCGATGTCCCTTAGCAGTTTCTTCACCTCCTCCTCATCTGTATGTATGTCGTCCAACACTTGTTGGTGTATTCCTTGCTGGTGTCCCCGTCTGGTCTGTCCCCCCAGAGTCCTTCCTGTCTCTACTGTAAATACTTCCTTAAATCTCTTGTTTAGCTCCTCACATACCTCTTGATCGTTTCTTGTGAGTTCTCCACCTTCTTTCCTCAGCCTTATCACCTGGTCCTTGACTGTTGTCTTCCTCCTAATGTGGCTATACAGCAGTTTCGGGTCAGATTTGACTTTCGATGCTATGTCGTTTTCATACTGTCGCTGGGCCTCCCTCCTTATCTGTGCATACTCGTTTCTGGCTCTTCTACTAATCTCCTTGTTTTCCTGGGTCCTATGCCTCCTGTACCTTTTCCATTCTCTGTTGCACTTAGTTTTTGCCTCCCTACACCTTCGGGTAAACCAAGGACTCGTTTTGGTCTTCCTATTATTTCCGTTTCCCTTGGGAACAAAACTTTCCTCTGCCTCATTGCACTTTGTTGCCACATATTCCATCATCTCGTTTACTGATTTTCCTACCATTTCTCTGTCCCACTGAACCTCCTGCAGGAAGTTTCTCATACCTGTGTAGTCCCCCCCTTTTATAGTTTGGCCTGTCCCCTTCAGTTCCTGTTACCTTCTCCACTTGTAACTCTACTATATAGTCAAAACTCAGAACCACATGATCGCTAGCTCCAAGGGGCCTCTCATAAGTGATGTCCTCAATGTCTGAACTGCTCAGGGTGAACACAAGATCCAGTCTTGCTGGCTCATCCTCCCCTCTCTGGTTGTGTCCCTGACATGTTGATGCATGAGGTTTTCAAGTACCACATCCATCATCTTGGCTCTCCATGTTTCGGGACCCCCATGTGGCTCCAGGTTTTCCCAGTCGATCTCCCTGTGGTTGAAATCGCCCATTACCAGTAACTTTGCTCTGCTCGAGTGAGCTGTTCTTGCCACCTCAGCCAGTGTGTCCACCATCACCCTGTTGTTTTCTTCGTACTCCTCTCTTGGCCTCCTGCAGTTCTGTGGTGGGTTATACATCACTCCAATGACTACTTTATGTTCTCCGGACTGAATTGTACCTACAATGTAGTCTCTTTCTCCAATCATGTCCATGCCTTCCATTTCCTCAAATCCCCATCGGTGTTTTATGAGCAGTGCAACCCCTCCTCCCCCTCTACTCCTTCTATCTTTCCTCAGGATCTGATATCCTGTTGGGAAGATTGTGTCTGTTATTGTCTCAGCGAGTTTTGTTTCTGTGACTGCTATGATGTCTGGGGATTTTTCACTGATTCTTTCATTCCACTCCTCATGTTTATTCATTATTCCATCCGCGTTTGTGTACCAAACCTTTAGCTTCTTTTCTATCATTGTGGTCATGCAAGAATATTGGGGTTGGGGGAGCGAGAGCCTTGGTGGGGGCCTATATGGGGCTGTGGTGTAGGTGGGGTTTGTGTTGATGGGGGTGGGGTCAGAATGCCCATAAGGGACAGCTGTTGGGGTGAGGTTTGTGATATGGGGATTGGTGGCAGAGGGAACAGTGAGTGGGTTGTAGTATAGGTTGCTCAGTTGCGTTGGGAATGTCGCGGGTGGAGTCTTTTGGTGGGAGATTCTGTGGGGTGTGTTTGCCCTTCCTCCTGTGTCTGGGTCCTGCTCATTTTCATTGCTTCTCGTTCCTCCTTGCGTCTCTGTACCCTCTCTTTCAGTGTAGTCCTTTCTTCTTGTGTTCTGTCGCGGTCGAGGTATACTCTCTGGTACCCCTCTTTGTCCCTCAGTCTTGCTTTCTCTTGCAGAATCCTGGTTCGAACTGATTCTTCCTTGAAAGTTACTCTGACAGGCCGTATCCTTCCACTCGCAAACCACCCAATTCTCTGAAAATTTGTCACCTGGGTCATATTGCCCTCCCCTATTGTTTTCATGATGCCTTCAATCATTTTTGTGTGTGTGTGTGTGTGTGTGTGTGTGTGTGTGTGTGTGTGTGTGCGTGTGTGTGCGTGTGTGTGTGTGTGTGTGTGTGTGTGTGTGTGTGTCTGTCTGTCTGTGTCTGTGT